>NW_025214222.1:15994-20785 GCF_004010195.1 Chiloscyllium plagiosum | reverse complement strand
AGAATCATACTGCAGCACAAACTCCTTTGGTTTATAAACTCTGTAGTGCAATGCTGCTGATACAAGTCCAAATTCCCAGGCAAAAAGCATTAAATGCCATGACGCTTCAAGTCATTTCAAGATCTGTTTAAAATCTGTGAGCTTTTCCACCTCAACTATTCTCCAATGGAGTGAATTCCAGAGCCCCACCACACTCTTGGTGAAAACAAATGTCTCAATTCAGGAAGAATCAAGAAATATCTGTGTCTCTGCCTAAAACGGCAGTATCTGTTCTTCCTTGTAAAAGTATAATCACCTCAGATCGCTCTAAATTGGAGGAATATACATCTGGGTAATTGTCAGTACAGTCGGATTAATCTCCATTGCTTCCAAAAGGACATGGAGTCTCATTACCCCACCCTATCTTTCCTTTTCAAAATCATAAAACCGATGTCAGTGCTGCGCTGACATCAAACGGCGACAATGAAGAATCCACCAGTAGGACAAAAATGTGGCTCCCCTCGCACTGAAATTGCTCACATTAGGGAAACGAAAATAACCATAAATTCTATCTATTGGTCTCATCATTTTATAATTCTACCAGGTCACCTCTCAACCTTTTATGGCCCTGTGAAAAAAGGACGATTACAAACCTATCTAGCCTTTCTATATAAATAAGCCCGCCCAAAGGACAATATCACCAATTATCTCGCCATAACCGTCTCCATCTTGGTAATAGCAATCCTGTAACTGAGCGACCGTCGTTGGAAACAGT
Organism: Chiloscyllium plagiosum; assembly: GCF_004010195.1. Taxonomy (NCBI): domain Eukaryota; kingdom Metazoa; phylum Chordata; class Chondrichthyes; order Orectolobiformes; family Hemiscylliidae; genus Chiloscyllium; species Chiloscyllium plagiosum. The sequence goes on along the minus strand of NW_025214222.1, from coordinate 20,031 downwards.
ATTCAAGAAGAGGAACACTCACGAATGTCCTGCACAAACTTATCATTGTATCCCAACTCCTGTGCTTAAAGGGCTGAGCAATGAAGGCAAACGTGCTAAACGGTTTTTTGTTTCAAAAAGAAAACCTGCCTATATACAAAACACAGATTAACGGTGGTTCAGTAAAAATCAGCAGTTCTAATAGGCGGTTCAATATCACCTTCTCAGCAGCAAGTTGCAACAGGAATGAAATTGTTGGCCAAGCCAATGATGTCTGGGACACAGATAGCAATTTAAAAAGGAAAGAAGTGTTTTCAGAAGCAAAGAACTTCAGATGCAGCATCTGTGGAGACAACTTTATACTTCTGCGTGTAAGCGTGTACGTACATGTATGCATTTGTATGCGTGTATATGTGTTTTGTACATAGATGCATGCACACGCACGCACATCTTTTGCATTTGTGTATCTGATTGGAATGAATGACAATTTAGTTGGAATTGCAGTGCAGTGATATGAAAGACAGTTAGCCAAGGCGGAGTATTCCTGGCCACCCAATCTTAAGGAATATAATAGATGGACAATGGGAACTTAATGGAGTGAAAGGGATAGTATGATAGATGGACTGAAACATCAAAAAGAAACAGCAAAAAAAGTGAGAGAGATTAAATAGAGAGCTAATGATGGAAGGATGGAAAGACTAAAAATTAGCAAGAGGAAATAACGGATTGAATAGAACTGGATGAAGGGTCTAAAGGAGTGGAAGGAAAGGATGGAAAGGTAGAGGGCATAATACTGAGAGAGGTATAGGGAGAAGAGAGAATGCGGAGAGATGCCGAGAAGTTGGGAGGTTCAGTTTCTGTTGAAGAGATGAAATTGCGACGGAAGGAAATGAAAGTGAAAGAAATTTGAAGGCATTAAAGGGAGAAAGTAGACAGCAGGTGTATAAAAAGTGAACAGGAAGAGGGCAGACAAAGCAACGCTGCAAGATGAATTTCGCTGAGGCAAACTTTGAGTGTGGATAACTAGAGGCGAAAGCAAGAACAGAGTTGCATAAAGCCGACTCCTGAGCTCAGACGGGCCAGGGCGGCACGTTAGCTTTGTGGTTATCACTGCTACCTCACAGTACCAGGGACTGGGGTTCAATTCCCGCCTTAGGTAACTGTCTGTTCTCCCCGCATCTGCGTGGGTGTCCTCCGGTTTCCTCCCACACTCCAAAGATGTGCAGGTTAGGTGAATTGGCCATTCTAAATTGCCCATAGTGTTAGGTATAGGGGAATGGGTCGGGTTCGGCTGGCCTTCGGAGGGTCGGTGTGGACTTGTTGGGCCGAAGGGCCTGTTTCCACACTGTAAAGAATCTAATCTAATCTATCTATATCCAGGATAAGCAGATTTGGACGGAGTCTGTCTTCCTCGAACTCCGTTCCCCAACCTCAAAGACAAAACCATTACTCATCTGCCAATTTAGAACGATTTCGTTTTTTTAAAAAAATCATACTGAATTCTCACATTGTGTATTTTATATATTTTATTAAATTATGCATGCATTACTTAGAATGATGTCATTTGAAGAAAGTATTAAGCGTGCCCTTGTATCCTCTACTCGTGGCGAATATTCTTGCACGACTATCAATTGCTTTTCAAGTGGTCAGTGTGCGTAACAGCTGAATTATGAACTGAAATGCAATGATCTTGAATTTATTTATTATTTGGTAAATTTTATAGACCGATTAATTTGAGCGAAAGGATATTTCAGTACATTACAAAGCTGCTGTCTGAAATTCGTCTGAATTACAGCATAAATTGCAGTGTTTGTGCAGCAGCCAAGGAGCTGCAACATGAAGCCCAATTCCATGACATAGTCTTGGAGGTAGAGAGAACGATATCTAAAATTGTACAACCGTTTCCATATTGAGTACAACATTGCCGTTGACCATAGCAAGATGAAATTGCCCGAGATGACAAAAAGTAAAACGATGGATTTTCTTCGGCTTTCCATTTCAGTGTCTTTGTGAGTCTGTTCAGTTCTTCTGGCCCAGAGTCTCCTGCGGGCTCTGCTGGTCAATAATATGTATCTGACAGTGAACACATTGAGCAGAAGAATCATGGCAAATGGAAGGGTTGGTGTTAAAATCTGGTGAAGGACCTCAGTCATGACCCAGACAGGTGAGTAATAAACATTGTTATTGATAAAACAAAACCAGGGAATGTTAATCAGAGTATATCGATCTGAGAACATATAATACCAAAAAATGTTCTTGCAGCAGCTTAGCGCAGTTACTGTGCCCAGCACCACAGCTGCCGTTTGTTCACTGCAATATTTGCATTTCAGCTTCTGGCAGCAAATGGCGACAAATCGATCAATGGTGAACGTGACTGTGAACCAGACTGAACAGTGGCTGCATAAAGCAGGATGGCATGGATGTTACAGACACGGATGTAAAGCAGGGAGTAAAACTGTTCTCTATAAACAATCGGAATGTGCCTCAATACCAAATCAAAGATAATGACCAGTAGATCCGCCGATGCCAAAGCTGACAGGTAACGACTGACACATGGAGACAATCCACATTTTTTACAAAGCAAGACGAAGATCGTTACACTGTTAACTGTAATGAAGGAAAACAAAACAAAAGAGAGTAATTAGTTTGGGTGAAAGGTTACCAGGTCGATTGAGGATCCACGAAAATTTCCAAATGAATCAAATAATTGGACCTAAAATAATAAATAAATCGATGCTTCTATTTTACACGCAAGATAACTCAGAAGAAACGCAGCTTCCCAAACACACAAACACGCACGCATAAGAACAGATAAATTCTCCAAAATTCACATGGACTTGATCAGTCGTGAGTAGACACAGGTCCCACGAGGAAGGCTGAAGATTTTGTTGTCCTGAAGAATTCTATCCGTTATTTGAAGCCAGTCTAAGGGTGTAACGTTCAGTCATTTAGACCAAGCTCTGACCGTTCCCTCTATGTTGAATTAATGCAAAATTACGGAATCCTTTTTCACACTTTTATCTGCCTGAGGGGACTGTGAATCAATGCCTCTTTCTGATTGGAATAAAATATATTATCTTTGAGTCTGACTTCTTATCAATTAACCGACGTTTTGATGATATTCTGGAGAATTGACCAAAAATGAGTATCAGGCTAAGGCCAATCACACTCAATTCACGATATTCCCCACCAACACACTACCCTGTCCACCGCCGCTCCACGGACCACATCTTCAATGTTTGCACAAGAGGAGGAACAGGGTCAGTTGTAGCAAACAGTATCATTGGGATAAGATGAACCAGTCTGTCATCATTCCTTCAAACCTGCACTATCTTTCACAGGCTGACCTCGTTGCATCTCGAGCTCCGTATTACCCACCCACTGAACTATGGACATTGACTCAGTTGTTGTTCATGTGTATAGATGTCTGTGCCTTAACGATAATCAATGAGTCGGCCTTCTCCGCTCTGTGCATAAGAACGTTCCAAAGACTCACAGCACTAAGAGAAAGAAAATAATCCTCCTTATCAGAATAATAAATCGGGGACATTTTTCTTCAGAAACAAAGAGTGTATCGTGTGTGTGGTCTCAGTGATGGGCTTTATTCTGCGGAATCAACGTTGAGGGAACGACATGCTGTTGCAGCTGAATCAATTCCCACTGCAACATCGTCAGGTGGTTTCCGGTGGAAACTTCTGATGTTTTAACTAAGGTAGGAGATAGTTATACTTAGTGCAATCCTAAAACATTACAGTCCATCAGTCATAGAGTCATAGAATCGTAGAGATATACAGTAATGGAAACAAATACTTCTGTCCAACCCGTCCATGCCGACCACATATCCCAACTCAATCTATTTCCACCTGCCAGCTCTCGTCCCATATCCCTCCAAATCCTTCCTATTCATATACCCATCCAAATGCCTTTTAACAGTTGTAATTGCACCAGTCTCCACCACTTCCTCTGGCAGCACATTCCATACACGTACCACCCTCTGCATGAACAAGTTGCCCGTTAGGTCCCTTTTATGCCTTTCCCCTCTCACCTTAAATCTATGC
>NW_025214222.1:5845-8787 GCF_004010195.1 Chiloscyllium plagiosum | reverse complement strand
CCTCAGTGCTCCCTCCCCCTCAGTGCTCCCTCCCTACGGCACTCCTCCCTCAGCCTCCTGTCCCAGCCTGCTGGCTGTGGATCCCTCATTTGCATGTGTATTTGAAAAATTATAGTCGGTATTGAACAATGAGTGACCCCCAACTGAATTTAAACGATTTGTGCTTTAATTAAAAGCGTTGTGTTGACGTTTCCTGTTGTCTGTGAGTGTTTACGGACCACCCTTCACTCTGTCCTTTTATGAAGACCCCTCCTGTCTTGAGTTTACTGCCTCTTCCTGGGGCACAGGTCCTGATGCCCCTACCTCCCAGCCGCTGCCCCCGACTGATGGCACAAGCTGGTGAGGTTTGGGACCCCGGTATTCGAAGCTGGTCTCCAGGTTTCCGGAGGCAGGGTCTCCTGAATCTCAGCAGGCTGTTCAACAGGAGGAGCATCAGAGAACAAACCAGTCCAGGCATCACCCTTTCCAACAGGGTAATGAGAGGAATGGTGGGACAGTCCATTCCCGTATCCCACAGCCAGTGCTGTGTACATTTGGTGGACATGTCGTTTCAACCCCCATAGCGCTCAGGATCTTGCTGCACATTGACACGGATTTCTGACTTCACCCCGAGTGGCCCACCCCGGTGTCAAGTCATGTCCCATCACTCTCCATCTCACGCCATCAGCTCGCCAATCCCTTCCTTGCTCCATTAGGGATCTGTGTCATTACTTTTAAACATCCCACCAGCCAGAAGGTCCCCATTCTGACAAATCTCTGAATGAAGCCGGTCTTGTAGATTTCCCAATCGGATTTGGTATCCTCTGTTACATTCCTGACAGAGAGTTTTGGCCCAGACCACAAATAGAAGAATCTTCTCCGTTTCTCCCTGACCTTTAGAATTTTAAAGACATTGATTGATCAGGTCAGCCTGCAGTGTTCTCTTATTGACCTGAGTGATTAATTTGTTCCAATAGCTGTATGCTAGAACCCTTTCTACCCCATTTACACACTTCATTCTCAAGGAAGCTGAGACCTCCTTATTGCTTCTATCAAAGTGTTCCTCGTCATATTTCGGGGAAGGGAATTTGAGATGTTACCTCCATCGCAGCCAAAGGTGCAGTGAACCGATTTGAGGATGTGGATGAATTGGAGGGACACAGCAAGTCTGCCTGGCAAGGGTATTGCGGAGGGTACGGAGATAGGAAGGGGCCAAGTCAGACCAATGTTTTCTGGTGATGGCACATGTCGCAGAGATTGAATGAGGTCAGGATCACAGAGGCTGGTCCAGGGAGCGCAGGGATTAAGAACAGGCAGCGAGGTAAACCCTTCATAAATCGAATGTGAGACACAGACACCTAGAATGACATCACATAGAGATATTGGGGTGGCACAGTGACCCACTGCTGCCTCACAGTGCCAGGCACATGTGGTCGATTTCCCCCTTGGGTGACAGAGTGGATTCTCCCCATGGGTTTTCTCCCACAGATGTGCAAGTTAGATGGGTTGGCTGTGTTAAATTGCCCTGCAGTGTCCAGGGATGTGCGGGCTGGGAGGGTTAGCCATGGGAATTGCAAGGTTGTAGGGTTGGGGGGGGGGATGGTGTTAGAATGGTCTCCTGAAGAGCAGAGTGAACTCACTGGGCTAAATGGCCCTCCTTCCACACAATAGGAATTCTATGATCACAGCCACCCAGAACTACATCACATGAACACCCTGAAATAACTCCATACAGACTGGTTATCCATCACCACATCACCCTTCATTTCCACTTGGAACGTCCTTGACTCTGACACAGCTTTATCAGAGTCAGCCCCCCAGCACGAGAGAGAGGAGGAGGTGAACTGCCCCCCCCTCTCCCCTCCATAGGTTCTGACAACATTCCCAACGGTTCCGAAAGGCAGGGAACGTTTTGTTCCTGCCCCATTTGCAGGTTTGCCCCTTTCATGGGGTGCACGTGCTTGTTCAGGACCTCCTTGTTCCCACCTCCTCTCCTACCCGAACCTTGTACGTCATGAGCCCTGACCTTGTATCAAACCGTGCACGCCTGTTTCTTTAAGGCGAAAGTGAGGACTGCAGGTGCTGGAGATCAGATTCTAGATTAGAGTGGTGCTGGAAAAGCACAGTAGGTCAGGCAGCATCTGAGGAGCAGGAAAATTGACGTTTCGGGCAAAAGCCCTTCATCAGGACAGGCTGTTTCATAGAACATAGAACATTACAGCGCAGTACAGGCCCTTCGGCCCTCGATGTTGCGCTGCCCTGTCATACTAATCTGAAGCTGATCCCACCTGCACTATTCCATGTATGTCCATATGCCTGTCCAATGACGACTTAATTGCACTTAAACTTGGCGAATCTACTACTGTTACAGGCAAAGCATTCCATACCCTTACTACTCTCTGAGTAAAGAAACTACTTCTGACATCCGTCTTATACCTATCTCCCCTCACTTTAAAGTTGTGTCCCCTCGTGTTTGCCGTCCCCATACTTGGAAAAAGGCTCTTACTGTCTAACCTATCTAACCCTCTGATTATCGTGGATGTCTCTATTAAGTCACCTCTCAACCTTCTTCTCTCTAACGAAAACAGCCTCAAGTCCCTCAGCCTTTCCTCGTAAGACCTTCCCTCCATACCAGGACAGCTGCAGCATAACCTCATGATTCCGGAACTCAATCCCTCTATTAATAAAAGCTAAAACACTGTATGCCTTCTTAACAACCCTGTCTACCTGAGTGGCAACTTTCAAGGATCTGTGTACATGGACACTGAGATCTCGCTGCTCATCTACACTACCAAGAATCTTACCATTAGCCTAGTACTTTGCATTCCAGTTACTCTGACCAAAGTGAATCACCTCACACTTGTCCGCATTAAACTCCATTTGCCACCTCTCAGCCCAGCTCTGCAGCTTATCTATGTCTCTCTGTAACCTACAACATCCTTCGTCACTATCCACAACTCCAC
>NW_025214222.1:174-3617 GCF_004010195.1 Chiloscyllium plagiosum | reverse complement strand
ATCCCCCTGCTGGATTAGTTTAAACCCACCCCAATAGCTTTAGCGAATTTCCCCCCCAGGATATTGGTACCCCTCTGGTTCAGATGAAGACCATCCTGCTTATAGAGGTCCCACCTACCCCAGGAAGAGCCCCAATTATCCAAGAATCCAAAACCCTCCCTCCTGCACCATCCCTGTAGCCACGTGTTCAACTCCTCTCCCTCCATATTCCTTGCCTCACTAGCACGTGGCACGGGCAACAAACCAGAGAAAACAACTCTGTTCATCCTAGCTCTAAGCTTCCATCCTAGCTCCTTGAATTTCTGCCTTAAATCTCTATCTCTCTTCCTACCTATGTTGTTGGTGCCTATATGGACCACGACTTGGGGCTGCTCCCCCTCCCCCTTCAGGATCCCAAAAACACGATCAGAGACATCACGAGCCCTGGCACCTGGGAGGCAACACATCAATCGTGAGTCTCTCTCGTCCCCACAGAACCTCCTATCTGTCCCCCTAACTATGGAGTCCCCAATGACTACTGCTCTGCTCTTCTTCCCCCTTCCCTTCTCAGCAGCAGGTGCCCCACTGCTTTAAGGCCGTCTTCAAAATTTGGACTGCTTTTTCCACCAGGCCATTGGATGGTATGGAGCTGTTATTACATGCTGAACTGAAAATGTGTTGCTGGAAAAGCGCAGCAGGTCAGGCAGCATCCAGGGAACAGGAGAATCGACATTTCGGGCATAAGCCCTTCTTCAGGGCTATTCAACTTGGGTGGCACAGTGGCTCAGTGGTTAGCAATGCTGCTTCACAGCGCCAGGGACCTGGGGTCGATTCCACCCTCTGGTGACTGTGTAGTATTTGCACATTCTCCCCGTGTCTGAGTGGGTTTCCCCCGGGTGCACTGGTATCATCCCACAATCTAAAGATGTGCAGGTCAGGTGGGTTAGTGATGGAAATGCCGGGTTACAGGGATGAGGTAGAGAGGATGGGTCTGGGTGGGATGTCCTTTGGAGGGTCAGTGTGGACTCAATGGGCGGTAAGGCCTGCTTCCACACTCTAGGGATCCTGTGAGGAAATACTTGAATTTTCTGCTGGTAAATGATGGTCTGTCACCAACACCTATGGGAGCCTGTGTATTCCAAAAGATGCTCACGGTTTTTCGAGTGGAATCCCTGTATTTGATGAATTAACTCTATGTTCATCCAACCACTTTCAGAAGGTGCCTGCACTGACTAAGAGCATTGAGCCTTTTAAGGGCCGGCAAGTTCAGGGTTTACCCAACCAGTCTCCTTCGAATATGGGGGAGCTGCTGATGGTCAGGTTTTGTCCTCGTTGGCACTCTGGGGCACTGCCCATTAACACTGTCGTGTCTGCATCCAATCCTGACCACCAGACATAACGTATTACCAACATCTTCATTTTGGAAGCCCCTGGATGACCCTGGGGAAGTGCAGCCAGTAACTGGTGGTAACCTTTGCTCAGGACCATCACCCTTGCTCCCCATGGTAATATGCCATCCTTTACGGTGATATTGTCAGCGATGACCGGAAAGATGTCCAGGAAGTTTAAAAGGAGAAAGTGAGGTCTGCAGATGCTGGAGATCAAAGTTGAAACTTTATTGCTGGAACAGCACAGCAGGTCAGGCAGCATCCAGGGAACAGGAGATTCGACGTTTCGGGCACAGGCCCTTCTTCAGGAATGAAGAAGAAGAAGGGCCTGTGCCCGAAACGTCGAATCTCCTGTTCCCTGGATGCTGCCTGACCTGCTGTGCTGTTCCAGCAGGAAGTTTAAAACCAGAACATACTCTTCCAGAGATGGTACCCCCGGAGGTGCCTGCCAGCGGGAAACTGCTCATGGTACCCATATTTACTACTTGGCCTCCCAGACAGTGTTCCAACTTGTCAGTGTGTGCAGTTAGCTTTGGGTGGTACAGCCTGGTCCTCTTTGAGTAGCCCTGGCAGGACCTTGATATCTGTTACTGATACAAATTTATGTCAGTATTGCTCCCATCAGAGATGACCACCAAACCTTCCTTCCCAATCTGGGTGTATATATGCTCGCCATCGGCCAAAGTGCGATGGTGAGCATACACTACTGGGCAAAAGCAAATCACTGCGGATGCTGGAATCTGAAACCAAAAGAGAAAATGCTGGACAATCTCAGCAGCTCTGGCAGCATCTGTAGGGAATGAAAAGAGCTGACGTTTCGAGTCTAACTGACCCTTTGTCAAAGCTGAAAAAGGGGAATGTGGTGGGGATGGGGGAGGGGGAAGGGTGAAGCAGAGACAAAATGGAAAACAGGGGAGAAGGGTAGCAAAGGGGCAAGAGGAGAGGGAAAAAGGTGATGAGAGAGTGGGGAGCGAGAGAAAGAGAGACAATCAAGAAATAAGAGGTACAGAAGAGTGAAAAAACATTTTAAAAAAGGGAAAATAAAATAAATGAAATAAAATTACGGAGCAGAATGAAAACAGAGGGGATAATCAGCTGAAGTTGTTGAATTCAGTGTTGAGACCGGCAGGCTGTAACGGGCCTAGTCGGAAGATGAGATGCTGTTCCCCCAGTTTGCGTTGAGCCTCACTGGGACATTGCAGCAGGCCCAGGACAGACATGTGGGCATGGGGGCAGGATTGGGTGGTGAATTCCCCACATATTTTGTCGCATAACACCAGCTTCAGCCTTGGTCACTCACAGCTCCTAACCTCCCTATAATCTCTGTGTGCACTGTCATTATCACCTCGTTATTGCTACCTTTGCTTCTGGAGCCATGACTCACCTTCTCTCCGCCCAGTAAAAATACCTCACTATTTCCACCTTTTTTAGCTTTGACAAATGGTCAGTTAGACTCGAAACGTCAGCTCTTTTCTCTCCTTACAGATGCTGCCAGAGCTGCTGAGATTGTCCACCATTTTCTCTCATGGCTGCACCAGATTTCACTTGAGATCACAGTGTGTCAACACCTTAGACAATGATAACTACTTCCTCACTTCCCTAAAGACTATGTCTTGGCTTTGAGCCCATTTCCAAGGCTAATCCTTTTTCCCGAGCAGACGTAAGAGTGCCAAGGTGGTGGCTAGGTTCTGTACGAACATTTCATAATACGTCACCAATCCAAAGAAAGACCTAGGCTCCAGTGCAAACACGGGAGCCAGGACACCCACCCTAGTCAGAGAGTCACAGAGATGTACAGCGTGGAAACAGACCCTTCGGTCCAACCCGTCCATGCCGACCAGATAGATATCCCAACCCAATCTAGTTCCACCTGCCAGCACCCGGCCCATATCCCTCCAAACCCTTCCTATTCATAAACCCATTCAGATGCGTTTTAAATGCTGCAATTGTACCAGCCTCCACCATTTCCTCTGGCAGCTCATTCCATACATGTACCACCCTCTGTGTGAAAACGTTGCCCCTTCGGTCTCTTTTATATCTTTCCCCTCTCACCCTAAACCTATGCCCTCTAGTTCT
>NW_025214222.1:0-118 GCF_004010195.1 Chiloscyllium plagiosum | reverse complement strand
GGCCTAACCAATGTCCTGTATCACCGCAACATGACCTCCCAACTCCTGTACTCAATACTCTGACCAATAAAGGAAAGCATACCAAACACCTTCTTCACTATCCTATCTACCTGCGACT
>NW_025214221.1:27031-40417 GCF_004010195.1 Chiloscyllium plagiosum | reverse complement strand
GCACAGCTGGTCAGGCAGCTGCCACTCAGATGCGCTTAGATTCGGTTCCCTATAGTGTGGAAACAGGCCCTTCGGCCCAAACAGTCCACAGTGACCCTCCGAAGAGTAACCCACCCAGACCCATTTCCCTCTGAATAATGCACCTAGTACTATGGACAATTTAGCTTGGCCAATTTACCTGACCTAGACATCTTTGGACTGTGGGAGGAAACCGAAGCACCCGGAGGAAACCCACGCAGACACAGGGAGAATGTGCAATCTCCACACAGGCAGTCACCTGAGGCTGGAATTGAACCTGGGACCCTCGTGCTGTGAGGCAGTAGTGCTACCGTGCCGCTTCTAAACAGCACCACACTGATTGCCATGGTGGATTTGGCAATCCTCTTTGAGCAGTGTGTGTGTGCGCGCGTGTGCATGTTTGTATTATTTGGAATACTTCACAGGTTGGAGATATAGTAAACGTTTCAGTCCATAACTAATTACAGTTGCACAGTAGTGAGATCTCTGTTTATCAGTTGTGCTTTATATATTTCTGAAAGGCAGGAAATGGCCCGACTCCAACAGGACACAGCCGTGATCAAACATCACCCAAGACTACGTGAAGGTAAGAAATAAGCATCTGATTGTAGCAGGACATTTGGATAAATTTATCAATACCAAAGCTTTAAATCAAAGTCGAGAGCACATTTAGCAGTAGATGACAACATTTTACACGCATTTTGTGATTATACCTTTCTGCTAATTCCCTTGGTCCAGATTTGTAATATGGGTATAATCAGGTCATGTGTGGTGGTCTTGTCGAGTTGGCATTGAGTGGTCTGTGGTTGCTCTATTCAATGTTGTCAACCAAGTACTAGTTTATACCTGGATTGATCAATATAAACATTTTGCTTGTCATAATCCAGGTCGGGTTTTGAACATTTTGCCGGAGTCCCTGACACTGAAATCAGTGTAAGGGGCTTCTGTGTAAGGCCACGAGTAATACAAAATCACCGACAGGAAGGCTAAACTTTGGAGAAGGTGAGGACTGCAGATGCTGGAGATCAGAGCTGAAAAAATGTGTTGCTGGAAAAGCGCAGCAGGTCAGGCAGCATCAAAGGAGCAGGGGAATCGGACACGTTTCGGGCATAAGCCCTCCTTCAGGAATTATTGGAGATTATTGCACACAATGTTTTTATGTCTTGCTTCTTAATGTTCCAAACACGGGTCCGCCACTTTTGCCCAGATTCTTCTGTTCTGGATATCAGAAGTTCCAAGCCTTTTTGTTCAAAGATTCTGGGCTCCCTAACACACTGTAACCACTGCCACCCCCCGACCACCGCAATCCTGCCCCGAACCCACAATCTAGCTGAGCTCTTCACCTCCTACAATGCCATCGTCTTGTGCAAAACATTGGTTTATTGTAAACCAGATGGTCAGTAAAATTGTTTCCAGCTCCATATGTTAGTTCCATATTTCTTTGATTATATTCTAATTGGTGTGTGTACATCTCGGCTATACTTTTTAAAGGTTGAAACTAAAGCAACACGATTATTTGTCTAACACGTTTGGTCCCAGTTTCATTTTGACATTCTCATTTTATTATTTCTTTTTATTTCATTTTTGCTTGCATAAAGATTGGCGGTGTTATTGGTATGTTTTTATTTATAAGATGAATTTAGTTCTATGTACGCTTCTATTCTCCAATAATTACAAGGCAATGAAGTTAAATATGCTTGCCATAAGGATGTCGATTGACGCTTTTGATTTTACATCGGTTCAGTTTTTTTTTCTCTCTTACGATAATCACCTGTTGCAAAACTCTAAATGTATAAAGTATTTTCAAAAACACAACACAATCGATGGCATATTTTCCCCCAGAGAGAATGTTTACATAGTGAATTCAAATTCAACGCTGATTGAACTGATGTCTGATATTGTTGTATTTACACACCTAATTATAATGATTCCACAGTCAACATATTTTGCGTAAACATTGACCAGCAACTGAACTGTGTTATGGACTGGCCAGACCACTCAAAACATTCTTAAGCAGGCAGCCCAAACCATAACTTTGCAATTTGTTTTGGTAAAAGTACAGTGGAAATTATTCGGAATTAGTCAGCTCGGTTGACTACCAGGTTTTAAAACGGACAAAAATGTATTCACAAAAGTACAAAATGAAACTTAAAGAACAGAATAAAGAATATAGAATTCAGTCTATCCAAACTGGACTTAATTATGCTGTTTAGAAACTGCACAGCAGTCCCAACAAGCAAACCCCTTAAAGGCAGTAAAAATGAAATAAAGGCTTACAAGTCGAAGTTAGAAATGCAGGAGACAGAGGTTCGCGACCTGTTTCCTCACAGCTCATTGCTGAACTCCCTAAATAGTTCGAACTCAACCGCTCAGCTGGAGAGCTAGCCACGCCCACTTTATTTATACAGGTTACTTCTAAAATCATAAATCTTTAGCCGAAAGACTAGCCTGTTTACGTATAAATGAAAAGGCCGTTCACCTCTGCACCAAACCCAGCCCTTTTAGAGTTTGGCCTGTTTATGACCCCTCTGAAAAACTGCAAGGTCACATTTTTTTGAAAAAGGGCCGGCTTTGTGACAACTGAAATAGATAAATAATTATCTGTATTGCTACCAGAACAAGTAGGAGGAATCTTGAAGCAAATAAGCCGCCTCCAAACTCTTTAAAACCTGTCCATAATCTGCAAAGTACAAGTCATGAGTGTGACAGAAAGCTTCCCTCATACATGGATCTCTACAGCTCCAAAAACATTCCAATGGCTTGACACTATCCAGGGTAAAACAGCCTACTTGATTGGTCTCACATCCACAAACATTCATTCACTCCAATATCATCTCTTAGTAACATTAATATGTACTATCACTAACTCTCACTGAACTAACAGAAAGCAATGCAGGAAGTGGAGATTAAATGGATGTCTAATGGTTACCAATCAGTGGCTAGTGGTGTGGCTCAGGGGTTAGTGTTGGGACCACAATTGCTTACACTTAACACAGATGATTATGTCAAATTTGGCTGATGACACTAAGCTGAATGACAGAGCAAAATGTGCAGTGGAAACTGAAAGTCTGCGGAGGGATGTTGATAAGTTAAGTGACTGGGCAAGGGTCTGGCACATGGAGTACAATGTTGGCAAATGTGAGGTCATCCATTTTGATAGAAATAAAAGCAAAATGGACGATTATTTATAATATTGTGCCATGCTGCTGTGCGGGGGTGGGGAGATGGCAGCGTTTCCTTGTGACAAAAGCTTAGTTTGCAGGTGCAGCAGGAAATTAAGAAGACAAATGGAATATTGTTCTCCATTGATAGAAGGGTAGATTTTAAAAACAGGAACATTATGCTGTAGTTGCATTAGGTACAGGTGAGGCCTCATCTGGAGCACAATGGACAGTTTTGGTCTCCTTACTTGAGAAAGGATATGCTGACACTGAAGGAGGTGCAAAGATTCTTAGTTGAGAGGGCTGGTTTATGATGAGAGATTGAGTAGAATATGTCTATATTCATTGGAATTTAAATAATAAGAGGGGAGCTTATACAGATATAAAGTTAAGAAGGGAACAGATAAGATAGAAGCAGGCAGGTTGATTCCACAGGCAGGTGAAATTAGAACTAAGGGGCATAGACTCAAAATAAGAGGGATCAGATTTAGTACCGAGTTGAGAAATAACTTAGAAGTATATCTAAGTTTTATTGTCACGTGTACTCTAGCGCAGAGGTGCAGTCAAACGTTGACAATGTCGCCTCTCGTGGTGCCATCTTATGTACAAAGTACCTGGGTGCAGATCTCAGATACAAAGAAAAAGAAATAAAGCAAAAAGTTACATTGCTTTACAGTGATTCATAATGTAAGTTAGAAAATAGGCATACAATTAAAAGGACAAATATTACACTCAGATAACCAGATTACAGATAAGCATTATATTGCAGTAGATCAGTGCAGGAGCTTCCACAGACATGGTCTGAATGACTTCGCCAGCTGCTGACCACTTGCATCAATGTCTAGTCCAACATCCATCTCTGCTCCATTCCAAATCTACAGCCTACTTCACTTTGGTTCTCAGCCACTCCCACCCAGCTTCTGCTCCAACGTTTTCACCCACAGGGTTGTGAATCTGTGGAATTCACTGCCCAGTGAAGCAGTTGAGGCTACCTTGTTAAACATTTTAAGGCAAAGATAGATGGATTTTTGAACAGTAAAAGAATTAAAGGTTTCGATAGGTGGGTGGGTAAGTGGAGCTGAGTCTATTAAAAGATCAGCCATGTTATTCTTACAAGGTGAAGCAAGCTCGAGGGGCCAGATGGCCTACACCTGCTCTTATTTCTTATGATCTTACCTGCAAGATGTAGAAAGTCTCCCAAAGCTCCTTATAAATCGTCTTCTCAACTTAGTATAATGATTGCCATCTAGGAAAATGAGCAGATACTTGGAACCACCAATATTTACAAGTTTCCCTCCAAGCTGTTCATTTATCTTACTCAGAAATACACTACTATGCGAAAAGCCTGCAGTTCTCTACCCAAAGGTATTGTCAATCTAAATACATCAAAATGACTGCAGCGCCTGGAGGAGTCCACACATCGCTCTCTCAAGGGCAGCTAGTAATCGGCCAAAGGAAAGGCTTCCTCAGTGTCAACTCACAAACTGGTTGAAATAACAACTAGTACTTCCCACTATTAATTGTCATCTGGATAGCTTCGAAAGATCTGCAGAAATCAGAATATCTTTCTTCCCTGTTTCACCACAGGACGCTGAATTCACTAGTGCTCTGAATGAATCCTAAAATCCAAATAAAGTAATTATAAACTGTATATCTGTTTCAGCTTTTCTAAAAGTCGAATTCCCTCTCCTCTAGACAGCATGTCATGTCAGTCAATGTTTTAGGAATTAACAGCTACCAATCAGGCAGAGCTGTTCCTTTCTTGTGGTTCTTCCTTTCAATTACTGAATGTGGTGGCAGCTATAAGTGATTGGGGATTGATTTGACACCATGCGCAAATAACCTGTGATGACACAGACTCGACACCATGCGCAAATAACCTGTGATGACACAGACTCGAGCCCCACCAAAACAAAGCAAAATATCTGGCAAGACTGGAGGACAGATGTCATAACAGAGTGATCCAAGGCCTGGAATAGGAAATAACCGGATTACATATCATCCCCACCTATTTAGCCTCTGACCTGCTCCTTTTTCGCCATTACCACGACCATTGCCTTTTGTGCTCGGTACCCTCACCACCAAAAGGAAACATTTCTACATTAAAGACGTTGTAGGCATTTAGAACTATTGTCCACAGAGCTTATGAATGTTAAATTAATTGTCAATTCTACAAATGCATTCAGCTAGTGTTAGCAAATTGACAGGAATTTCCTTAATTAAAATCCTTTAATAAGTTAACTTAGTAAAGCCACATAGCCTTTTGAACAAAGACATTATTAAAGAAGGGACATGTTTAATCATGTTCTTCAGTTCATCTCTGATTTTTTTCTGGGAAACTCCATAAATAAAGGTGTTTGTGCATCAACTCAAAGTCCTGAGAATGTATCCAGATTGTTCAAGAATAGTAAATGGGTCATTATAATTTTCTTTATAAAATTGAGTATCTGTAAATTGGACGCATTTATATGATACTAACGTTACCACCCATAAAAGTGTAAAACTACCAGAAATGGCCTGCAGTAAGATAATTGATTTTCTTCTGCTTTGCATCTCAGGATCATTGTTATTCTGACCATTGTTATTTCTTCGCAGTCCGCTTCTCACTCTGCTGGCTCGTAAAGTGTGCCGAATGGTCAGTGTATTTAGCAATAAGATTAAAAGAAATGGAAGAAATGGAGTTAAAATGGTTTCCAACCAAAGAAATGCGACCCATATGGGTAAGCTATAAAAACGTGATGATATCGAACAGGACAATGGTACATTATCAATTATTTCCCGAGGTTCATAGATTGGGATGCTTTCTAAAATGCTCAAGGAACAAACCAATGTGATTACCACAACTGCGTTTTAGCAGTACAATAGTCCGTTTGTAGCTTCTGACAACAAATGGCCACAAACCGGTCAAAAGTGAAAATGACAGTCAACCAGACAGAGCAATCAATGGAGATAAAAAGTGGGGCCAAGTTAAGACAGCAAATTTGAGTGCAGTTCAGAAACGATTATGTAAAATAGGCATCTTTAATCTCATAGAAAAGGACATCAAATATCAGCACAGATATGTAAAATAGGCATCTTTAATCTCATAGAAAATGACATCAAATATCAGCTACCAGGTATCGCGTGATGTATTTGGACAGCTCACAATGGCCACGAGAGAGAATCACAATTGTCACCAGATTAGCTGCAATGAAAGGCAGGATAAAAATTACCAACTGTTGAAAAAATCATAAGTCTCCAGTTATCTTTTTCTGAATATTAGCATATTCCTTATACTGTTACTCAAAGCTTCCTGAAGAATTATAATACAATAGTATTGAATGGAATGGTGCACTTGACAGGACAATGACAAGGTTCCATATACAAACTCCAGCTGCAAGAGTAGGTCAAGAACTCAGAATTCTGCAGCTAATAAAGGATAAAGAACAAATAACAAAGCAAATTGCAGCACAGGAACAGGCCCTTCTGCCCTCCAAGCTTGTGCTGATCCAGATCCTCTATTTCAACCAACTGCCTTCTTTCCAAGGGTCTGATTCCCTCTGTTCCCTGCCCATTCATGTATCTGTCCAGATACATCTTAAATGACGCCATTGTTCCGGCCTCTAGCACCTCTGCTGGCAATGTACTCCAGATAATCACCACCCTCTGCATAAAGAACTTCCCAAGCATATTTCCCTTAAACTATTCCGCTCTCAACTTGAACTCATGACCCCTAGTAATTAAGTCCCTCACTCTGGGGAAAAAGCTTCTTGCTATCCACCCTGCTTAGGCTTTTCATGATTTTGCAGACCTCAAACAGGACCCCTCTCAACCTCTGTCTTTCTAATAAAAATAATCCTAATCTACTCAAACAACAAATGGCCACAAACGGGTCAAAAGTGAAAATGACAGTCAACCAGACAGAGCAATCAATGGAGATAAAAAGTAGGGCCAAGTTAAGACAGCAAATTGGAGTGTAGTTCAGAAACGAATATGTAAAATAAGCATCTTTAATCTCATAGAAAAGCACATCAAATATCAGCACAGATAGATCCGCTGCTGCCATTGCTACCAGGTATCGCGTGATGCATTTGGACAGCTCACAATGACCACCAGAGAGAATCACAATTGTCACCAGATTAGCTGGAATGAAAGAAAGGATAAAAATTACCAACTGTTGAAAAAATCATAAGTCCCCAGTTATCTTTTTCTGAATATTAGCATATTCCTTATACTGTTACTCAAAGCTTCCTGAAGAATTAGAATACAATAGTATTGAATGGAATGGTGCACTTGACAGGACAATGACAAGGTTCCATATACAAACTACAGCTGCAAGAGTGGGTCAAGAACTCAGAAATCTGCAGCTAATAAAGGATAAAGAACAAATAACAAAGCAAATTGCAGCACAGGAAGAGGCCCTTCTGCCCTCCAATCTTGTGCTGATCCAGATCCTCTATTTCAACCAACTGCCGACTTTCCAAGGGTCTGATTCCCTCTGTTCCGTGCCCATTCATGTATCTGTCCAGATACATCTTAAATGACGCCATTGTGCCGGCCTCTAGCACCTCTGCTGGCAATGTACTCCAGATAATCACCACCCTCGCCCTCCAAGCCTGTGCTGATCCAGATCCTCTATTTCAACCAACTGCCGACTTTCCAAGGGTCTGATTCCCTCTGTTCCCTGCCCATTCATGTATCTGTCCAGATACATCTTAGATGACGCCATTGTGCCGGCCTCTACCACCTCTGCTGGCAACGTACTCCAGATAATCACCACCCTCTGCATAAAGAACTTCCCAAGCATATTTCCCTTAAACTATTCCCCTCTCAACTTGAACTCATGACCCCTAGTAATTGAGTCCCTCACTCTGGGGAAAAAGCTTCTTGCTATCCACCCTGCTTAGGCTTTTCATGATTTTGCAGACCTCAACAGGACCCCTCTCAACCTCTGTCTTTCTAATAAAAATAATCCGAATCTACTCAACCTCTCTTTCTATCTAGCGTCCTCCATACCAGGCAATATCCTGGTTAATCTCCTCTCCACCATCTCCAAAGCATTCACATCCTTCTGGTAATGTGGCGACCAGAACTGTACACATTATTCTAAATGTCGTCAAACCAAAGTCCTATACAACTGTATCAAGACCTGCCAACTTTTGTACTCAATACCCTGTCCAAGGAAGGACTTTTCGACCACACTATCAACCTGCATTGCCACATTCAGTGTACAATGGACCTGAACACCTAGATCTCTCTGCACATTAATTTTCCCCAGGGCTTTTCCATTTATCATATAGCTCGCACTACAATTGAATCTCCCAAAATGCATCGCCTCTCATTTGCCGAGATTGAACTCAATCTGCCATTTCCCTGCTAAACTCTCCAATCTATCTATATCCTGCTGCATTCTTTGACAGTCCTCTTCATTCTCTGCTGGTCCACCAATCTTAGTGTCTCTGCAAACTTGGTAACCAGACCACCTATACCTTCCTCCAGATCATTTATATGTGTCACAAACAAGAGTGGTTCCCGCATGGATCCCTGTGGAACACAACTATGGGCACAGTTCTCTATTTTGACAAATTCCTTTCCACTACTACTGTCTCCTGTTGCCCAGCCGGTTCTCTACACATTTAGCTAGTACACACTGGACACCATACAACTTCACTTTCTCCATCAGCCTACCATGGGGAACCTAATTTAACACCTTATTGAAGTCCAGCTGAATGGCATCTACAGCCCGTCTGTCAACATTCAACTTTGTCATTTCATCAAAGAATTCTATTAAGTTGGTAAGACATGAACTTTCCTGCACAAAACCATGCTGCCTATCACAGATGGGCGGCACGGTGGCACTATGGTTAGCACTGCTGCCTCACAGCGCCAGAGACCCGTGTTCAATTCCCGCCTCAGGCGACTAACTGTGTGGAGTTTGCACGTTCTCCCCGTGCATGCGTGGGTTTCCTCCGGGTGCTCCGGTTTCCTCCCACAGTCCAAAGATGTGCAGGTCAGGTGAATTGGCCATGCTAAATTGCCCGTAGTGTTATGTAAGGGGTAAACATAAGGGTATGGGTGGGTTGCACTTCGGCGGGGCGGTATGGGCTTGTTGGGCCGAAGGGTCTGTTTCCACACTGTAAGTAATCTAATCTAATAAGCCCATTCTCTTCCAAATGTAAAAAATCCTATCCCTCAGTATCTTCTCCAGCAGCTTCTCTACCACTTATGTCAGGCTGTCTGGACTACAATTACCTGGATTATTTTTACTGCAGTCATAGAGTCATATAGATGCACAGCACAGAAACAGACCAACTCATCCATGCCGACCGGATATCTAGTCCCACATGCCAGCACATGGCCCATATTCCTCTAAATCATTCCCCTTCGTATAATCATCTAGATGCTTCTTCAATGCTGTAGTTGCACCAGCCTCCACCACTTCTTCTGGCAGCTCATTCCATCCATGCACCACCATTTGCATGAAAAGGTTGCCCCTTAGATCCCTTTTATTTCTTTCTCATCTCACCCTAAACCTATGCCCTCCAGTTCTGCACTCCTAAACCCCAGGGAAAAGACCATGTCTATTTATCTTATCCATGCCCCTCATGATTTAATAAACCTCTACAAGGTTACTCCTCAGCCGCCGACAGTCCAGGGAAAACAGGCCCAGATAATTTAGACTCTCCCGATAGCTCAAATCTTCCAACCCTGGCAACATCCTTGTAAATCTTTTCTGAACACTTTAAATTTTCACAACATCCTTCCAGTAGGAAGGAGACCAGAATTGCACACAATATTCCAAAAGTGGCCTAACCAATGTCTGTACGAACGCAACATGACTACCAACTCCATACTCAATGCCGTGACCAATAAAGGAAAGCATACCAAATGTTGTCTTCACTGTGGCTCTACCTTCAAGGAACTGTGAACCTACACTCTAAGTCCTTCTCTGATTTGCTTGGTGAGAATGCATCATGTCACTTTTATCTAAATTAAATTCCATCTGCCACTCCTCCGCCAACTAGCCAATCTGATCAAGATCCCACTGTGATCTGAGGTAACCTTCTTCACTCTCTATGACACCTCCAAATTTGGTGTCATCTGCAAACTTGCTAACTATACCTCCTATGGTCACTTCCATATCATTTATATAAATGACAAAAAGTAGTGGACCCAACACCGATCCTTGTGGCACATCAGTGATCGCAGGTCTCCAGTCTGAAAAGCAAACCTGCATCACCACCCTCTGCCTTCTACCTTTCAGCCACTTATGTATCAAAATGGCTAGTTCTCCTTGCATTTCCTGAGGTCTAACCTTGATAACCAGTCTCCCATGAGGAATCTTGTTGAACGTCTTACTGAAACCCATATAGTTTACATCCACTGCTCTGCCATCATCAATTCTCTTTGTTACTTCTTTTAAAATCTCAATCAAATTCGTGAGATATGATTTCCCATGCACAAAGCCATGCTGACTATCCCTAATTAGTCCTTTGGTTTCCAAATACATATACACCATGTCCCTCAGGATTCCCTCCAATAACTCGTCCACCATCGACATCAGGCTCACCAGTCTTCAGTTCCCTGGCTTGTCCTTACCACATTTCCGAAACAGTGGCACGACATTAGTCAACCTCCAGTCTTTCAGCACCTCCCCTGTGACTATCAATGATACAAATATCTCAGCAAGGGGCCCAGCAATAACTTGTCTAGCTTCCCACTTTTCGGATAAAGCTGATCCAGTCCTGGGGATTTATCCACATTTTTGCATTTCAAGACATCCAGCACCTCCTCCTCTATAATATGGACATTTTTCAAGGTGTCACAATCGATGTCTTCACGTTCTATATCCTCTATGTCCTTCTCCACAGTAATCTGCAATGCCGAACCTGGGTACCCATGGGGATGGCCTCAACCGGGACCTTGAGTTCATGTCACACTACATTGCACTGTACACAAACACAGAAGACACACATACACAGACATTGGCATACACACAGAAAGATGCACACACACAGGCATACAGACGTTACGACACATACACACTCCTACACACACACACACATTCCTACAGACACACACGTTCTCCTACAGACCCATACACTCACGCAGACCCTCTCTCATATGCTCACATATACACGCCCACACTTACGTATGCGCCCTCTTATAGACTTATACCCCTTTACACTCACACTCACACATATACACACACTCTCTCACAGACACTCATAACCCCTGCCCCACCTCCACACACACACACACACACACACATATAAGTTTGTGGGGTGAATTTGTATACGCAGAATTACATTTTCTTTTGCTCAAAAACTGCATGAATCCATGTAAGATTCTGTAAATCCATTTTTAGATTAGAATCAGTCTGCCCATTGTGGCACAGACAGTCTCACATAGGGCAGTTCACACCTTCAGTGCATTATCTGGGCCGACATGACACCAATTCTTAAAGTTCACATGAGACTGTAACTTTTAAATGTTCTGCGATTTATTTATGAAACAACTGAAACCAATATATTCATTCTAAAAGATAAGAGACTTAACAAACAATCCAGGCCTTTTCATTATATAATTTCAGTTACATCACTGTAAACATTTGCTATAATTTCTGTGTCTTATGATCTTATACTCCACAATCACCCGATGAAGGAGCAGCGCTCCAAAAGCTAGTACTTCCAAATAAACCTGTTGGACTGTAACCTGGTGTTGTGTGATTTTCAATTTTGTACCCCCCAGTCCAATACCGGCATCACCAAATCATGACTCCCTTACTATAACTGCCATCTATCACACCTTGTAACTCTTGTAAACTCCTCGTTGTGTCTAACTGTCGCTCCAAATGATCAATGCAATCCAACAGAATTCACAGCCAAACACACTTAGTGCAGACATAATCAACAGTAACATGGAAACTCTCCCTAAACTCCCACATCTGACAGGAAGAGCATATCAATGGACAAAAGGCCATCTTTGCTCCTTCATAATCTACAGACCCACACAAAGCACCATCTGTTTGCCCTAACAATAGTGCTCAGGCTAACTTAATACATATGGTTTACATTTCTTTATAATTTAATCAAAAGACAGATTTCAATAAAACAAATAATCAAGAAAAAAAAACATACTATATTCACTGCTGCAGACATACAGCATGATTATTCAACAAAAACTATGCATTTATCTGTCCTGTACTGTGAACTCCCTCACATAGGTTCCTCCAAGGACAGTTGTGAGTTTCGCTGTTTGTTAATATTTTGTAGACTCACTCCAATGCTCAGAGATACATGAACTCAAACAGCAAAGGCAATAACTGTGCGGATACACTGTTGTGTCAGTTAGCAGTGTAGTTTTCTCTCTCTCTCTCTCTCTCTCTCTCTCTCTCTCTCTCTCTCTCCCTGTGTGTGGGTGTGTGTGTCTGTCTGTCTCTCTCTCTCTCTCTCTCTCTCTCTCCTGACCATGTGCTTGATGCCTTCTCTGCCTTTCTTCTTTTTAAAATTGTAAGTTCCAAAACAATGCAATAGCATATAAAACAGTAATTGCTACTCCTGGAATTTGAAGAAATTACCTTCTTCAATAAGGGGACAATGTTAGCAATTTCCCTGTCCTCTGGGACTTCACATTGTTCAAATATGCTGCAAAGATATCTGTTAAGGTCCCAGCTATTTCCTGCCTCGCTTCCCACAGTAACCTGCGATAGATCCCAACCAGACCTGCGGACTTGTCCACTTAATGCCTTTTAGAATACCCAATACTTCCTCCCTACTTATGACTTGACCTAGAGTAATCAAGCATCTATCCCAAACCTCACCATCCATCATGTCCCTCTCCTCAGTGAAAATTACTCATTAAGAATCTCAACCATTTTCTCTGACTCCACGCATAACTGCCATCCTTTGTCATTGAGTGGGCAAACCCTCTCTCTCGTTACCCTCTTGCTTCTTATATACAAATCAAAGGCTTTTTGGGATGTTTCTTAACTTAGTGTGCTAAAGGTATTCCATGACCCCTTTAGCCCTCTTAATTCATCATTTCAGATTGGTCCTACATCCCCAATATTCTTCCAAAGCTTCATCTGTGTTCTGTCATCTAGACCTTATGTATGCTTCCTTTTTCCTCTTAGCTAGTCTGACAATTTCATTTGCCACCCATAGTTCCCTAATCTTGTCATTTCTATCCCTCATTTTCATACAGACATGACTGTCCTGCACTCTAA
>NW_025214221.1:9705-13900 GCF_004010195.1 Chiloscyllium plagiosum | reverse complement strand
ACCACACCCATATCCCGACACTGCCCCCAACCCCACACCGCACCGAACCCCACCCCCACACGCCCCAACCACATACCCACCCCCACCCCGACACGCCCCAACCACATACCCACCCCCACCCCGACACCACACCCACCCAGACACCACTGGCAGTCTGGTAGAGGGTGGGTGCGAGCAAACCCGTGGTGTTTGGAGTCAGGGTAGGTGGGTGGGGGTGCCAGCCATAGTCAGCGCCCACCGCCCACACCTTACCTCGATGGCGGGGTACGTCCTGGTGCTGTCTGTGCTCTTCTCCCCCGGGATGCTCCCGGCCGAGCGTCCCTCGCATTTATACCGGAAACGCATCCCACGTTGTTTGGGCTGTTCCAGGATCCGGATGTAAGGGGGGGCTGGAGGGGACGGGAAGACAGCAAAGAAAATAAGAGGTCCCCTCGAGCGACCCTCTGCGATCGCGTACGCTGCAGAACTGACCGTGGACGGAGAGAAACAGCAGCTATAAATCCCGTCTTGAGGTAAGGGGGACGAGGATTGGAAGCATTTAGCTGCATCTGGGAGGAGGGAGACTTAAAGCCCCCAGTGAACAAAGAACTGGCTGCTTTAAACCACACTGACAAACGATTCAGCTTCTCCAGAGGCTGAGAAACAGAGTTATGAAATGTTTAAAGGCTTCTGAACAGATCCACAAGGATGTTGGAGGGTCTGAGCTACAGGGAGAGGCTGAACAGGCTGGGGCTGTTTTCCCTGGAGCGTCGGAGGCTGAGGGGTGACCTTATAGAGGTTTATAAAATCCCGAGGGGCCACGGATAGGGTAAATAGACAAGGTGCTTTCCTTGGGGTGGGGGGAGTCCAAAACTAGAGGGCATAGGTTTAAGGTGAGAGGGGAACAATTTGAAAGGGACCTAAGGGGTAACTTTTCACACAGAGGGTGGTACGTGCATGGAATGAGCTGCCTGAGAAAGTGGTGAAGGCTGGTACAATTACAACATTTAAAAGGCACCTGGATGGGTATATGAATAGGAAGGGTTTAGAGGGATATGCAAATGGAACTAGATTAATTTAGGATATCTGGTCAGCATGGATGAGTTGGATCAAAGGGTCTGTTTCTGTGCTGTGCAGCACTACGAATTAATCACGGGAAAGATCAGACAGTCAATACCAAATCAAAACAAGGAAAACTCTTTTCCCTTCCCACCCCAAAACAATGTTTTTTTTTAAAAAAATGAGTTGATCTCCGGAATTCTTGAACACACTTAACAAATCCCTCTCCATCTAAACCCTTAACAGTCCCAGTCTATGTTTGGAAAGTTAAAGTCCCCTACCATAACTACCCTATTATTCTTACAGATAACTGAGATCTCCTCACAGACTTGTTTCTCAATTTCCCTCTGACTATTGGGGGGTCTATAATACAATCCCAATAAGGTCTATAATACAATCCCAATAAGGTGTATTCACCTTCCTTTATTGGTCAGTGTATTGAGTACAGGAGTTGGGAGGTCATGTTGCGGCTGTACAGGACGTTGGTTAGGCCACTGTTGGAATATTGTGTGCAATTCTGGTCTCCTTCCTATCAGAAAGCTGTTGTGAAACTTGAAAGGGTTCAGAAAAGATTTACAAGGGTGTTGCCGGGGTTGGGGGATTTGAGCTACAGGGAGAGGCTGAACAGGCTGGGGCTGTTTCCCCTCGAGCGTCGGAGGCTGAGGGGTGACCTTATAGAGGTTTATAAAATCATGCGGGGCATGGAAAGGGTGAAAAGACAATGTCTTTTCCCTGGGGTAGGGGAGTTGAATTGAGAAATAAGAAAGGGATGATCACCTTATTGGGATTGTATTATAGACCCCCCAATAGTCAGAGGGAAATTGAGAAACAAGTCTGTGAGGAGATCTCAGCTATCTGTAAGAATAATAGGGTAGTTATGGTAGGGGACTTTAACTTTCCAAACATAGACTGGGACTGTTAAGGGTTTAGATGGAGAGGGATTTGTTAAGTGTGTTCAAGACAATTTTCTGATTCAGTATGTGGATGTACCTACAAGAGAAGGTGCCAAACTTGACCTACTCTTGGGAAATAAGGCTGGGCAGGTGACTGAAGTGTCAGTGGGGGAGCACTTTGGGACCATAATTCTATTAGTTTTAAAATAGTGATGGAAAAGGACAGACCAGATCTAAAAGTTGAAGTTCTAAATTGGAGGAAGGCCAATTTTAATGGTATAGAACTTTCAAAATCTGATTGGGGGCAGATGTTCGCAGGTAAAGGGACGGCTGGAAAATGGGACAACAAGAGTCCAGAGAAAGTATATTCCTGTCAGGGTGAAAGGGAAGGCTGGTAGGTACAGGGAATGCTGGATGACTAAAGAAATTGAGGGTTTGGTTAAGAAAAAGAAGGAAGCATATGTCAGGTAGAGACAGGATAGATCGAGTGAATCCTTAGAAGAGTATAAAGGCAGTAGGAGTATACTTAAGAGGGAAATCAGGAGGGCAAAACGAGGACATGAGATAGCTTTGGCAAATAGAGTTAGGGAGAGATATAAAAGAGACCTAAGGGGCAACTTTTTCACACAGAAGGTGGTGTGTGTATGGAATGAGCTGCCAGAGGAAGTGGTGGAGGCTGGTACAATGACAACATTTAAGAGGCATTTGGATGGGTACATGGGTTTGGAGGGATATGGGCCGGGTGCTGGCAGGTGGGACTAGATTGTGTTGGGATATCTGGAGGACCGAAGGGTCTGTTTCTATGCTGTGCATCTCTATGACACTAAGTGGGAGCTGTGCCAACAGACATAGAGTCCTGACGGTGCGGCAGCAGGCTATTCAACCCATCGAGTCCCTACCTCATTGGTCAGGTACACTAAGCATCCTTAGGGACTGCACAGCTCAGAGGGAATGTGGCACCCAGAGCAGGTCAGAGGCTGGGAATCCTGCAGTGGGTAGCTCTCCTCCTGACTCTCCCCCAAAGCCTGTCCCACCATCTACAAGTCAGGAGGGTGAGGGAATACTCCCCACTTGCCCCTGGATGGGGGCAGCTCCAACTACACTCGAGAAGCTCGACACCATCCAGGGACAAAGCAGCCCCCACATGATGGGAACCACATCCCCACTCCCCCCCTCACCCCGACGCTCAGTAGCAGCAGGGTGTACCAGCTACAAGACAACTCACCAAAGATGCTCAGGCAGCACCTTCCAAAACACACGACCACTTCCACCTAGAAGGGCAAGGGCACATGGGAACACCACTCCACCGCAAGTTCCCCTCCGAGCCCCTCACCGTCCCAAACTGGGAATATATCGGCCCCGTTCCTTCGCTGGGTCCAAATCCCGGAATTCCCTCCCTAAGGGCATTGTGGGCGTCCCTTACAGCACATGGACTGCAGCCAGTCCAAGAAGGCAGCTCATCCCCACCTTGCCCAGGGGCAATCTGAGACAGGGCAAGAAATACCAGTCTTACCAGTGCTACCCACATCCAGTGACAAGAATGAAGCAGATATTCCTTGCGGACTAACCTGTATTGACAGCAGTGTTCCATTGTGTCACTCCAATTGGAAGGAAGGCTGCAGGTTGAGGGGAGAAGATACAGAGAAAGGAGAGGTTACTTGAGGAGGTCTTTTACACACTTACTGCTGCAACTCCCAGAACTTAGTTCCAGTTGCTCATGTTAAAACAGCACAACGGTCCACAAGGGAGCGGAATGGGGGAGCAGGCTCGAGACAGGGCTGAAGGCCTCATCACTCAAACTGTTGGATTAGACTGGGCTTTCTCATCACTGGTCCTCAGGTTCACATCCCTCCATCGGCACACTCCCTATCTCTGTAACCCCCTCCAGCCCCTACACCCTCTCCCTATCTCTGTAACCCACTCCAGCCCCGACACCCCCTCCCTATCTCTGTCACCCCCTCCAGCCCCTACACCCCCTCCCTATCTCTGTCACCCCCTCCACCCCCTCCCTATCTCTGTAACCCCCTCCAGCCCCTACACCCTCTCCCTATCTCTGTAACCCCCTCCAGCCCCTACACCCTCTCCCTATCTCTGTAACCCCCTCCAGCCCCTACACCCTCTCCCTATCTCTGTAACCCCCTCCAGCCCCTACACCCTCTCCCTATCTCTGTAACCCCCTCCAGCCCCTACACCCTCTCCCTATCTCTGTAACCCCCTCCAGCCCCTACACCCTCTCCCTATCTCTGTAACCCCCTCCAGCCCCT
>NW_025214221.1:0-9599 GCF_004010195.1 Chiloscyllium plagiosum | reverse complement strand
CCTATCTCTGCCACCCCCTCCACCCCCTCCCTATCCCTGCCCCCTTGAGACTCTGGAAGGGCAGAATCTCTGTGTATTGACCCTGTCAAGTCCCGAAGAATCCTGATTGCTTGAACCTCTCAGTCTTCGAAGCCCCGATGAGTACATGCCCAACCTACTCAGCCTCTCCCCGTAAGACAGGGCCTCCATACCCAGGATGTACCTCATGCACACATCCTCACAGCCCCCAAGTCTCGGCAAAGGGACTGAATTCTGCTCACCGTATCCCCACTGTGGTGGGCCAGGCTCCTTGCATGGCTTTGGCTAGACCTCCCTATTTTTAACTCATCATTCCCTCTGAAACAGGAACCAATTTTCCATCGGGCGCTCTCCCTAACTGATGCCAGCTTGTGCATGGGAACACCCCCAATCTCTCCAAGCTGCGGCTTTCTGCAGTATTCCTCCATTTCAATAATATTCAGCTCCTTTGGTCTTCCTGCCAAAGAGCCATAAGCCTGGGCAGGGAGTGGTACCCTCCATTATAAACAGCCAGTCCAAACTCCTACCCCCCCCCTCATTCCTCAGACTGTTCAATATCCCTACCGGTCTAAACCTGTCACACTCTCCTCTTTTAAACTGAAAGTAAAGCTCCCTCTACATTGTCCCCCACCAAACACTCCCCAGGACAGGGACAGCACAGGGTTAGATACAGAGTAAAGTTCCCTCTACACTGTACCCCCATCAAACACTCCAGGGATAGGGACAGCAAGGGGTCAGATACAGGGTAAAGCTCCCTCTACATTGTCCCCCACCAAACACTCCCCAGGACAGGGACAGCTCGGGGTTAGATACAGAGTAAAGCTCCCAGTTCAGGGAGAACACAGCAATGGGAGAATCCATATGAAGAGAGAAGATTGCTGATGCTGGAAATCTGATCTTCCAAAGGAAGTGTCTGAAATGCTGGAAATACTCAATGCCTCAAGCAATATCTGTGGAGAGGGAAAAAGAATGGGACGTTAATTCCATCTGGTGCCCTTTCAGTGGAGGGGGGGGTCTGGCCTGGGGAGGCCTAGGAACAAGGGACCTGACCGCTCGGATTATCAGCCGAGGGTTAAGGAAGAGTGATCATAACATGGTTACGCACAGATCGGAGATGGAGAAATGTAACAAAATGACTAAAAGCTAGAGATTTCAGCAGCGAGAGACTGCAGGGGATTTCAAGATTGACTCAAAAGGTTTGCATAGGTGGAGTCGGTAGTGAAACTCTCATGTAGCCTCTCGAGAAATAACCAGACACTGTCCAGGCAATACTGAAAATAAAAGTTCGGAAAGTGTAAACTCGGGGAAGTAACCGATTCTGTCCGTCGCCTCTGCCTCGGGATGAGGAAAGCGTTCCAGGGGAAATTAACCGGGAGATTAAAATGGCTGGGACTCAGCAAGGGTTTGAGGTGTCAGCATTAGAGAAACATCATGTTGACAGCAGATAAACACACACGCCCCCTCAGCCTTGCAGCTCTCTTTCTGGATTTATTTATGACTGTCTTACAGAGGAGTTGACCTTGCGGGGGAGGGCAGAGGGTAGTGCCCGCACGTCTGGGCTAGGGGGTCTAGGGTTCAGTCCTACCTCAACACTTGAACCCTCAACAGAGGTCTGCTTATACAGGAGATCAGAGGGGTAAATATGAATGTGGAAACCTTTCCAACACACACACACATGCACTATCACCCCATATCAAAGTTCACATTAGGAGCTGCAAGCCATTCGCTCCATTGATGCTGGCCCACCGTTCAATATCAAAGTGGTTGAAATGATTTAATTCATTCACAGGACGAGAGGATCACTGGCTAGGCCAACGTTTATTGCCCATCCCTAATAGCCTAGAGGGCAGTTAATGAATGCCTACAGTGTGGAAGCAGGTCATTCGGCCCATCGAGTCCACACCACCCCTCAGAAGAGCATCTTACCTATCCTTACCCTATCCCTGTAACTCTGCATGGCCAATCCACCCTAACCTGCACATCCCTGGGCACTATGGGGCAATTTAGCACGGCCAATCCACCCTATCTCCCACTTCCCTGGGAATTATCGGGCAAAAAGCACACNNCCTAACCTGCACATCCCTGGGCACTATGGGGCAATTTAGCACGGCCAATCCACCCTAACCTGCACATCCCTGGGCACTATGGGGCAATTTAGCACGGCCAATCCACCCTATCTCCTGCTTTTCCTCTATTTTTCCTGCTAAAATCTCACTTGCCACATCTTTGCCCACTCACTTGGGAGTCCTAGAGATGTATGGCAGAGAAACAGACCCTTCGATCCAACCCATCCATGCCGACCAGCTATCCTAACCTAATCCGGTTCCCAGTTGCCAGCATTTGACCCATATCTCTCCAAATCCTTCCGATTCATAAGAGTCCTACAGCACGGAAACAGACCCTTCGGCCCAACCAGTCCATGCCGACCATAATCCCAAACTAAACTAGTCCCGCCTGCCTGCTCCTGACCCATATCCCTCCAAACCCTTTCCTATCCATGTCCTTATCCAAATGTCTTTTAAATGTTGTGACTGTACCCACATCCACTGCACCCTGTGAAAGTTCATTCCACACACAAACTACAGTGTGTAAAGCATTTGCCCCTCATGTCTTTTTAAAATCTCCCTCCTCTCACCTTAAACCCACGCCCTCTAGTTTTGGACCCTCCCACCCTGGGAAAAAGATCTTGGGCTGTTCACCCTATCCATGCCCCCTCATGATTTTATAAACTTCTGCAAGGCCTCTGACGCTCCAGGGAAAACAGCCCCAGCTTATTCAGCCTCTCCCTGTAGCTCAAACCCTCCGACATCCTAGTAAATCTTTTCTGAACCCTTTTAAGTTGCACAACTTCCTTCCTATAGTAGGGAGACCAGAACTGAACACAGTATTCCAAAACTGTCAATGTCCTCTACAGTGACAACATGACCCCCCCCAACTCCTACACTCAAAGCACTGACCAATAAAGGCTAGGGTATCAAATACCTTCTGCATTATACTGCAACTCTACTTTCAAGGAGCTCTGAACCTGCACTCTCTTTGTTCAGCAACACTGCCCAGGACCTGACCATGAAGTTATAAGTGCTGCCCTGATTTGCCTTTCCCACAATGCACCAGCCCATGTTTGTTTTACTCTCCCCTTGTGTCTTTGTCGCAACGTCTTTTGATGAGCCAACTCCACACAGGTTCCCCACAAGGCTGTGTACTCAGCTGCTTGGTGTATTCCCTGTACACCCCTGACCAGATTCTGCCCCAAGTCCGTCTACAGGTTCCCTGACCACACCCACAGTCGAGGGCCAGATCTCAACCAACGAGAAAAGAGTGCTTGGGGCTCTCTCTCTCTCTCTCTCCCTCAGCGTCAGCAAAACGAAGGAGCTGGCCACTGACTTCAGGAAGCGCTCCTGTCTGTATCAGTGGGGCTGAGGTGGAGATGGTACAGAGCGTCACATTCCTGGGAGTGCTGGTCACCCGCAATCTATCCCGGTCCCCCCACATCGATGCGACGCTCAAGAAAGCACAACAATGTCTTCCTCAGGAGGCTAAGGAAATTCAGCATGTCCACAAAGACTCTCACCAATGTTTACAGATGCACCGTAAAAAGCATCCAATCTGGGTGCATCCCAGCACCGGGAGAGACTCCAGGGAGCTGTGAGCACACAGCCCAATCCCTCACACAAACCCAACCTTCCATCCACCGACTCCATCTACACTCCCCACTGCCTTGGGAAGGCAGCCGACATCAGAGACCCCTCCCACCCTGGTTATAATCCCTCCCACCCTCTTCCCTCAGGCAGGAGGGACAAAAACTTAGACACACAGACCGACAGATTCAAGAACAGCTTCTTCCCCGCTGCTATCAAACTTCTGAATAGACCCCACAAATTTTGAATTTAAATGACCTCACTCTTTGCGGACCTCCTCTGCAGCCGTAAGATTGCACTCCTCATGCACTTTGTATGGGATGGTCCACCTTTACTGCATGCAACACAAAATCTTTCACCGTACGTCGGTATGCATGAGAATAAATAATTAAATTAAACTATAACTCCCTTCATCAATGTTATTTAGATAAATTGTGCAGATCTGAAATCCCTGTGACACACCAGGGAAAAAAAAATGTATTTATGCTTACCATTAGCTTACCATTAGTCTGCCAATCTTCTAACCATGCCAATGTGTTACCACAAGACTTCATTTTCTATATGAATCAGTGATGTGACACCCTGTCAAATGTCTAATGCAAATCTAGGTACAGTACATCCACCCAATTCTCCCTTTATCTACAGCATGTTACCACTCAAAAAGAAAACTCAAATCGATTGGTAAAACACGATTTCCCCTTTGCAAAGCCAGGAGGGTGATATGGTGGCTCAGTGGTTAGCCCTGCTGCCTCCCAGCGCCAGGGACCCAGGTTCGATCCCACCCTCGGGCGACTGTCTGTGTGGAGTTTGCACATTCTCCCCGGGTCTGCGTGGGTTTCCTCCCACAGTCCGAAGGTGTGCGGGTTAGGGTGGATTGACCGTGTTAAATTGCCCAGGGATTGGCGATGGGAAATGCCGGGATAAGGTAGGAAATGGGTCTGGGATGGTGCTTTGGGAGTTGGTGTGGACTCGATGGGCCAAATGGGATTCTGTGATTCTAGCTCTGTTTGATTATTTGGACTTACTCAAGCGCCCAACTAATATTTCTTTCATTCTAACATTTCCCTTGGACAGATGTTAAGGCGGTTTCTGCTTTCTAACACCCTTTGTGAAGGAATGAGTTAAGCTCACCATTTTCTGATCTCTCGAGACTGTCACCAAAGGGAGTGCACTTTGGAAAATTAAGACGAAAACATTAACTAGCCACTTTGATGCCCTCTGGATGAAGTCCATCTCAGGCCCTGGGGACTTTCATTTCCTGGGCAGTGTGAGTTTCCTGAGTTCCTTCTTACCCCCCAAATCCTGATTTGTCACTGCTTCTAATTACTTGTATTCTCTGCAGTGACGCTTGGTTCAAAATATCTGTTCGTTCATCTCTCATCCCCTGATTTTCCATTGTTAATTCTCCAGTCTCACCTTCTACAGAACAAACACAACCGTTTGCATCTTTAAGTATTCATAGAAACTCTTACCGACTAGTTTTACATTTCTAGCCAGCTGTCTCTCTTTATTAACTTTTGTGTCACACTTTTTTTTTATAATCTTCTGACCTGCCACCCCATTTTGTGTAGTTTTATCTTTAACATTTCTAGTTAACCACAAACAATGGGTCTGTCCCTTTGAATTTGTCACACTCTGAAGCGTATCTATTCCATACTCTCTGAAATATCCCCATAAGTCATCTGCTGCTGCATCTCTATTGACTTGGCGTGTTAACCCAACCTGACAACTCTCCTCGGCTAGTTCAGTGCTCCCATAATTCCCTTGATTTACCTTTCTTTTAAATAAAAGTCTTCAGATCTGCTCCTCCCTCCCTCAAACTGAATGTGAAATTCAATCGTGTTATGATCGCTATTACCTAAGAGCACATTTGCAATTTCCATGAAAAGAAAACTCGTGCTCCTCAGATATACCTCTATTCCCTTTATATAGGCACCAGAACTATTTACAAAAGTGGTTCAAATGGGGTCTAACCATGATCCAACAGAAGTTTAATATTCTTTCCAATTCCAGTCGTCTTAAAATGTTTGGTTTTTTTTTAAGGCGCGTAATATATGTGGTCAACTTTTGGTAACGTTTAAAAATTCATTTGTGGTTGGTCAACATTTATCGCCCTTGAGAAGGAGAGCTACCGTCTTCCTGCTGTAGGGACAACAACATCGAGGGAGTTAGTTCCAGGATTTCCAGTGAAGGAATGGCTGATGTATTTCCAAGTCGGGATGGTGAGGGGCTCGGAGGGGAACTTGCAGAGGGTGGTGTCCCCATGTACCTGCTGCCCCTTGATCTTCTCGGTGGAAGTGGTCACGGGTTTGGAAGGTGCTGCCTGAGGATCTTTGGCGAGTTTCTGCCGTGCGTCTTGTAGATGGTACATACTGCTGCTAATGAGTGTTGGTGGGGGAGGGAGTGGGTATGGTGCCAATCAAGCGGGGGCTGCTCTGTCCTGGATGGTATCGAGATTCTTGAGTGTTGTTGGAGCTGCCCCCATCCAGGGGCAAGGGGGGAGTGTTCCCTCACCCTCCTGACTCGTGCCTTGTCTATGATGGGCAGGCTTTGGGGGAGTCCGGAGGGGAGTTACTCACGGCAGGGTTCCCAGCCTCTGACCTGCACTTGTAGCTGCTGTGGTGAGTCCAGTTGAGTTTCTGGTCAATGGTAACCCCCAGGATGTTGATAGTGGGGGATTCAGTGATGGTAACAGCATTGACTGTCAAGGGATTGTCTCTGATTGGTGATGGTCAGTGCCTGGCATTTGTGTGGCGCGAGTGTTACTTGTCACTTGTTGGCCCAAGCCTGGGTATTGCCCAGATCTTGTTACATTTGAACACGGACTGCTTCAGTACCCGAGGAGTCACGAATGGGGCTGAACACTGTGCAATCATTGGTGAAGATACCCACTTCTGACCTAATGGCGGAGGGAAGGTCATTGATGAAGCAGCTGAAGATGGTTGGGCTGAGGACACTACCCTGAGGAACTCCTGCAGAGATGTCCTGAAGCTGAGATGACTGACCCTCCAACAACCACCACCATCTTCCTATATGTCAGGTTTAACTCCAAACAACAGAGATTTTGCCCCCTGATACCCATTGATTCCAGTTTTGCCAGGGCTCCTTGATGCCACACTCAGTCGAATGCCACCTTGATGTCAAGGGCTGTCCCTCTCCCCTCCCCTCCCCGCTCTTTTGTCCATG
The DNA here is from genome assembly GCF_004010195.1 of Chiloscyllium plagiosum. Classification (NCBI taxonomy): domain Eukaryota; kingdom Metazoa; phylum Chordata; class Chondrichthyes; order Orectolobiformes; family Hemiscylliidae; genus Chiloscyllium; species Chiloscyllium plagiosum. Next base: position 2,757 of record NW_025214221.1, on the reverse strand, counting down.
TTTGAACCAAGGCTGGAATGAGGTCAGGAGCTGGGTGGCCCTGGGGGGGAACCCAAACTGGGCGTCACTGAGCAGGTAATTGCTGAGTAAATGCTGCTTGATGGCACAGTTGATGACCCCTTCCATCACGTTACTGACGATAGAGTGTAGACTGCTGGGGCGGTAATTGGCCGGGTTGGATTTGTCCTGCTTTTTATGTACGGGACATACCTGGGCAATTTTCCACATTGTCGGGCAGATGTCAGCGTTGTAACTGGACTGGAAGAGCTTGGCTAGGGGAGCGGCAAGTTCAGGAGAACCAGTCTTCAGTACTATCGCTGGAATGTTGTAAGGGCCCATAGCCTTTGCAGTATCCAGTGTCTTGATATCACGTGGAGTGAGTCAAATTGGCTGGAGACTGATGCTGGGGACCGAGATGGATCAGTACTTCCGGCTGAAGGTCTCCACAAAAGCTTCAGCCTTACCTTTTGCCCTGGTGGGCTGGGCTCCTCCCTTTAGTGAGGGTGGGGAGATTGGTTAAGGCTCCTCCTCCTCCAGTGAGTTGTTGAATCGTCCATCACCATTCACGACTGGATGTGGAAGGACCACAGGGCTTAGATCTGAACCGTTAGATGTGGGATCGCTTAGCTCTGTCTATCCCTTGCTGCTTACGCTGTTTGTCCTGTCTGGTAGCTTCACTAGGTTGGCACTCTCCATTGAACCCTGGCTCAATGGTAAGGGCTGAGTGGGGGATATGCTGTGGTTACAGATTGTGCTGGAGGACAGTTCTGCTGCTGTCGACGGCCCACACCACCTCATGGAGCCCAGTCTCGAGTTGCTCAATCGGTTCCAAGTCTTTAACACAGCTCCCCTTTTGGTCTCCAAGGAACATACCAAATTTATGAAATTCCTAAATTCAAAAGGCTTGCAAAGATTGTGACTACAATGCTTGCAAAACTGACAGCTGATTCCGGTACTTGTCCCCCGACACCTCGGGCAACTTAAGGCATCCTCCGTTCTGAGGAAGGGTCATCGGATCTGGAAATGTTAACCGATTTCTCTGCACAGACCTGCTGAGCTCTTCCAGCAATTTAAATCAGATCTGCCTCATTGAAGGCTTTTGGATCTTGCAAAACCTTACATCCCACTACAATACCCTTATGTACGCCAAATCTATTACGCCAACCACCAGCTAAAATGAGACTTCACAAAATTGGAAGCAAGTTATTGGTTGGGAATGGTATTTTGCTGCCTAACCAGTTAGGGCTAATGGATATATTCTTAAACTGGAAAGAAGCAGTTAGCGAACCAGAAATATTAATGATAGGACCTCAATGATTCACTTATTAAGGTTAGTAAGAAGAGAGCCCTATAGCTAAATCTGCTAACAATGTAGAGCTAAGTGCTGTAAATGGGGCTTTTACATGGAGAGCCAAAGCTTTTGGAGGTAGAGTCTGAGTTAACCGTAAGATTAGACATTCTGGACTAAAACTCTGAGTTATTTTCTTTAAATAGCAAAACAAAAGAGTGGACGTCCAAAGAGATTGAGGAGTCAATGCACACATTTGATAAATAAATAGCAACAGTCTCGTTTACAGAAAGGCAAAGTGAACATTCGTCGTTTTAACTAGAGGGTTAGATTCTAATGGAGCAGATGGTACAAAAGTGGTAGCGTTCCTGCCTCTGAGCCAGGGTTCAGTTCCCATTTGCTCTGGGGGTGCATCACGACATCTCTGAGCAGGTTGGTTCGGAATCAGAGATTCCCTACAGTGCGGAAACAGGCCCTTCGGCCCAACAAGTCCACGCCAACCCTCCGAAGAGTAACCCACCCACACCCGTTTCCCCTCTCCTATTACAGAGGAACCTTGATTATCTGAACAGCACGAGTGGAGAGTATTATGTTCGGATAATCGAGTGTTCGGATAATCGAGTGTTCAGATAATCGAGTGTTCGGATAATCGAGTGTTCGGATAACACAGTTTAGCCAAGCAGTGGGACCTCGTGATCTTGCCGGATAATCCGAAAGTCAGGCAATCGAATGCTGAATAATTGAGGTTTCTCTATACTCTACATTTACCCCTGACGAATGCACCTTACCTACACATCCCTGGGCACTATTGGTAATTTAGCACGGCCAATTCACCCTAACCTACACAGGTTTGGACTGTGGGAGGAAACTGGAGCACCCGGAGGAAAACAGTGCAGACACGGGGAGGATGTGCAAACTCCACACAGACAGTCGCCCGAGGCTGGGATCGAACCTGGTGCTGTGAGGCAGCAGTGCTAAACACTGAGCCACTGAGGCAACTGCAAAAGCGGAAGATCAGGTGATACACACAGGTAATATTTTAAATAAACTGAGTTATATTTTAAATGGATTTTGGGTGAGGAATAATATTAGCCCTGTATATAAGAGAGGACTTTCCTGTTTTCCACTCAATATTGGCTGTGAGATCTTTTATAGAAATGGAAAACATATGACCAGACATGGACCATCGATCTTACTGCACCATCCATTAGACACATGGCTGATTATGGCCCCCAGACAGACAGACAGATTTGCTTAATGTCCCATCTGAAAATTACAGTTCTGACCCTCCACCACTCCCTCATCGCTGACCCTCCCACAGTGCGGCGCTCCCTCATCGCTGACCCTCCCACAGTGCGGCGCTCCCTCAGCGCTGACCCTCCCACAGTGCGGCGCTCCCTCATCGCTGACCCTCCGACAGTGGGGCGCTCCCTCAGCGCTGACCCTCCGACAGTGCGGCGCTCCCTCAT
>NW_025214220.1:31707-40399 GCF_004010195.1 Chiloscyllium plagiosum | reverse complement strand
AGTATTCTTCTGCTTTGTAATTTAAATCCACTAGAACAACCCTGAGCCATTAATGGTCTGTAGGAAGTAAGGCTTGTCAGAGATGTACTGTCCCATATGAAACACTTCCACATACCTCCAGCTGGTGCCCTGCAGTTACAAATGAGAATTAAATGGCATTAAAAGATAGTTGAGAAATTGTATGAACATGTTGGTAAATATGGTTAGAAAACGTATGTAGAAGCTTAGATAAGAGCTGATGATGAATGATGAAGAAAGTTGGACATTATCTTCCAGAAAAGGTTTGGTGGTTATTGTCAATGTCACGGGTGAGTTTGAGAAGGAGGACAGTTCACCAAAGAAGGTGTGAGATGGAAATGTGGACAAAAACATCTTACCATCAAGCTAATGGGATTAACAAGAGGGGTGACTTCTTGACAGGTGTACCATCCGATTTTAAACAGAAACATCTCAAAATATCCAAACATATCACCAAAATATTTGCAATTTTACAAAACGTGGTCTATCATCTTCCCCATGATACAACAGATGGTATCATCTGCCCAAGGAACAGGGATGGTGGGCTTGGGATGCTGAGACGGAGACTGAGTGACACATTCCCATTGCAATCATTAACCAGGAGAACCTGGAATCTCCCATCAGAGTGGGCCAGGCCTCCTCCCATTTCTATATGGAAAGGAATTTGGGAAAGTTAGAGCTTCTTCAGTTGAAGGTTTTAAAAGAAGTTGGAATATGTGAGAAATCCGAGCAAAACCCTCATACATTGGTGCAACATGAAACCCTAGAACCCTGTACAGATTTGAACATCTGTTATTAACCATAAGACATTGAAGGGAGTTAGAGTCTACCAAATCGGTTAGTTTGAAAAGGCAGGGGTTTGGAATTGGTTATTTTAAGAAAGACATGGTCTCCAATTCATGAACTGATACAGTTTTTAAAGAGATCTTCCAAAGACTTAAATTTATAATCCATGAAAACCACTGACTCAAGGCAGACCATATATTAAAAAGTTACATTGACATCATAAACCAATGGAGACTGTCCCATCTCTCTCAAATGAAAGTCTGCTGGAAAAAATGCACAGATTAAAAGGCATAAGGATTGCCAAGAAATTACAGCATCACAGTGGGAAGTACAGGTGGCCCATCTTTGTCAAACCCCACTGAAAGGGCAAAGAACAGAATGCCAGCTGGGTGGCATTAGAGTTCAACAACAAGGGAGCTATGGAACCGTGAACAGCCATCAGTTCCCCAATATCCTCCAAAGGGTATATTCCATCTTTACCCAGTCTGGTAAAGATTGACTCCATTCTCACATCAAAGTCACTCGCAGTCTGACAATGAATTTGTTGAGAGCAGTTAGTTCATGTTGATTCATTCCTTTCAAAGCATAATTAATAAAATTAAAGGTTATCATGACAAGTACATAATTAGATAGACAGGCTTCACTCCAAGTAACACATGACTAGACATGCTCATAGAACTGATTTCTGAGCAGAGATTCCAAGGATAAATAGAATCCTTATGTGTTCAGACTGAATTAAGTAACTTCAGTGTAGCTAGTGCTAGTTCAAGTGTAGCCATCAACATGGTGCTGAGCATTTGGGTATGGATAGCTTTAAATAGACTTAAACAAAAACCAGTAGTATTTTTGCTTTGCCTCAGTGAGGCAGTGTGCCTCAATGTAATTAATAGACACTTGGAGTAGTTGCTCTTCCTTCTAATCCCTAATTCATCTGACAGAGTCTTTAACTTTCATAAAGCAATTCCTTTCCTCCCCAGATGGAGACCTTTTTTTTTAAACCACTCTAGAAATTGGAGGATTGGTAGGAATGCAGAGAGACAGGAAAGGAGAAACATGATTTTGAGTAGACACCAGCTGTTGGCCAGGAACAAGCTGCTCCAACAAGCTTCCACTGGTTTCCCAGACTGAGGAAGGGCCTGAACATTTTCTTTGATGCTCAAACCCACATTGAGAAGGTTTCTCCCCCTGCCAAGAGCAAGCTAGACTTGTATCTGTTAGCAATCCCCCTTCTCTGTACTAGTTGTCCTTGTCCCTCACAGCTACAGAGCGGTGTCTATCCACACAGCCTCCCGAACTGAAAGGGCAGCTCCTGACCCACAGGCCCTTTTATTTTTTTTTTCTTCTCTTTTTTTTTGTTTTTTTTTCTTTCCACCACCAGGAAGATAGGAAAAACACCCGGGTGGCCAGTGACAAGCACTGCCCTTCAACATCCCTGTTTACATTATTTTTTAAAAATTTAACCCCCACACTACCACCTAAGTGCGGTAGTGCTTATTTTATCCCCAGAACCCATGGTGTGTGTGTGCAGCTGTGAGACACAGTGAAAGACACAAAGTGCACCAATCTTTATTCAATTTCCACCACCAGGAAGATAGGAAAACACCCGGGTGGCCAGTGACAAACACTGCCCTTCACATCAAAGGGCAGTGCTGTGTGATCAAAACAGTGAAGGGGAGGGTAGGGACGAAATCACAGGCCCTTTTACCTTTTTTAACTTTTTTTTTATTTTAAACCCCCACACTACCACCTAAGTGCGGTAGTGCTTATTTTATCCCCAGAACCCATGGTGTGTGTGTGCAGCTGTGAGACACAGTGAAAGACACAAAGTGCACCAATCTTTATTCAATTTCCACCACCAGGAAGATAGGAAAACACCCGGGTGGCCAGTGACAAGCACTGCCCTTCACATCAAAGGGCAGTGCTGTGTGATCAAAACAGTGAAGGGGAGGGTAGGGACTAAATCACAGGCCCTTTTATTTTTTTTCCACCAGGCATGAACTCCTGTTTATTTTTTTTTTATTTTTTTTTTTCCCCTTTAACCCCCACACTACCACCTAAGTGCGGTAGTGCTTATTTTTTCCCCAGCACCCATGGTGTGTGTGTGCAGGTGTGAGACACAGTGAAAGACACAAGGTGCACGAATCTTTATTCAATTTCCACCACCAGGAAGATAGGAAAACACCCGGGTTAGCTGCTTCAGCTGAGCAATCACTCAGTGAGAGATTGAAAACAAAGTGACCCTGAGGAGATGGAACAGACACAAAGAAACTATTTAAAGAGACAGCCTTGGAAAAATGGAAATTCCAGAATATAGAAGATAGCTGTGAAAGGAGATGGCTAAATCTACTTGATGAGTGTGCATATATTAATGATCTATATTTTATTAATGTGACAAGAACATTGTAATTTCTAATATCCATGTTTTAATTTTGAAGATGTTTTGAAAGTGATAGTGTATGAGCTAAAACTTCCAATTGCAGAGCTTGTATTTAAGATGAGACACAATCTCATGTGAGAGACTCAGAATAAGTCAGTGGGTGAGGGAGAGAGATGGACGGATGGAGAGAAAGGGAACTAAATTGTGAGAAATTGAGAAAGTCAGAGAGACAGACAGACAGTGAGAGAGAAAGGAGGAGAAAGATACTGCAAGAGACAAAAAGTGTGTGTGTGAGTGTGAGTGAGAGATGAGACAGATAATGTAAGAGTTAGACAAGAGACAGAGAGGGACACAGAAAGAGAATGAGAATGATAGAGAATGTGACTGAGAGTGACCCAGTTAGTCAGACAGACAGAGATTTCTTATTGAGTTCTGGAAGGAATTTTTTTCTCTGTGAATATGAGCTGGTGCGTTTCTGTAGATTGCAATCGAGTGTGTTTTAGAATTGTTTCCTGAAACAAGCTGTCGATGTGAATAGAATCACAATCTGGTTATAGCACAGAAGGAGACCATTTGGCCCATCATTTGCATGCAGCCCTCTGCAACATGAAGCTAGCCAGTCCCACTAGCCTATCCTTTGCCTGTAATTTTTCAAATGCTTTTCTCTTCGGATAATGATCCCATTCCCTACTGAGGGAGAGAGGGAGAGAGGGAGAGAATGTCACAATCGAATCTGCCTTTACTCCTCTATCAGACCGTGTGCCAGATTAACAACATATCAGCATCAAATACTTTACCATCATGTTGCCATTATTTCTTTAGTCAGTCCGCTTATATCTGTGCCCTTTGGATCTTGGATCCTTCTACTAAATGGAATAGTGTCTCCATATTTTGTTCCTCACACCCTGCATCATTGTGAAGTCCTCTGTCAACTGTCCTCTCAACATTTCTCCTCTTTCATAATGGAATGCTCTCACTGACAGCCATTCCTGTAAATATTCATTACACGCACTCTAGCAATCAGGAGGGATGGTATCTTGCAAGGATTATCAAATGAGGCCATATGGGCAGAGTTGGAAACAGAAAAAGGGCAAACAAACTATTAAGTGTGTATGATAATCAAACAGTCTCCAGACAGGGAGAGAGAGAAGACTAAACATTCAAATTTCAATGGAGTACCAGAATAATACAGCAGCAATAGCAAGAATTTTAACGACCTAAATATTAATAGGGATAGTTTTAGGACGCAAGGTAGAGAGGGAACAGTGGAGTTCATTAATTTGGAGTTAGATTTAAACATCCAGCACTAAAAATACTTGGTTCAGGCTACGAGCTCTGGAACGCCGGGAGCGGTGAGTCCCGGGTGGAGTCTGGTGTGAGGGAGGCAATCCTGGCACTTACCCGGGAGCAGCTGAGTGCTGGTACAGAGCGGTCTGAGGCTTGGAGCGGGGGGCAGGGACAGCTGTTGGAGTGGGCTCTGGTGTGGGTGGTCAGACCACGTGTGGAGACCCTGTGCTGAGCTGCTACACTGTAATGTCTACTTGAAATTTCTGACCTTACTGTAATGTCAACCCTTTAATGATGTCCTGTTTTTAACTTATTTTCAACGCTGAGTAATGCATCTACTTTTCTCTCTCCGCTGTATCCAAGAATTGTACCTGGGGACTTCTATCTCAGATGTTGCTACAAGGCAGCAGACACTGTAAAAACTTTGCAGTGTGCTCCACCAATGGAGGACACATGACAATAAAAGGATATTGTGTTGTTTTGTAAAACCTTCCCATCCCTCCGAAAGGGGGATGGCCAGAATTGGACACACTGTGTTGTATTGAGACTTCCTCTTCTGTGATGGGTTTCCTGACCTTGCCTGTGGGAGTGGGTCTGGTGTTGGTGGATGTGGGACACCGTTAACATTCAGTCTCCCCATGGGCAGTGTATATACCGTAGGCAGGAGACTGGCTATTCAAAACCACCTTGTACCATCTCCCTGCTTCAACGCACATCACAGTCTATAACCCTCAGAGTTAATGATGCATTTCCCCTCCAAACTTTCACTACCCTCCTCCCTTTCCCTCAAAACTATCATTACCCTCCTCCCTTTCCCTCAAAACTGTCACTACCCTCCTCCCTTCCCCTCCAAACTTTCACTACCTTCCTCCCTTCCCTCCAAACTGTCACTAACCTCCTCCCTTCCCCTCCAAACTGTCACCATCCTCCACCCTTCCCCTCCAAACTTTCACTACCCTCCTCCCTTCCCTCCAAACTGTCACTACCCTCCTCCCTTCCCTCCAAACTGTCACTACCCTCCTCCCTTCCCCTCCAAACTGTCACTACCCTCCTCCCTCCCCCTCCAAACTGTCAGACACACTGACATTTTTGCTGGTCTCCAACCCGTTCTGTTTATTCTCTCCAAATGCCCTGTTAGGCTCACTCTCACACTGCATTTGTGGTTCTGGGAATAGAGACAGGAATCTGCCATCCTCACCTAGTCTGGTCTACATGTGACTCCAGACCCACAGTGATGTGGTTGACTCTCAACTGCCCTCTGAAATGGCCTCGCAAGCCACTCAGTTGTACCAATTGCTACGATGTCTCAGAGAAATGAAACTGTATGGATCACCTGGCATTGACCTGGGCACCAGAAAGGACAACAGCAGAAACAGGCCTGTTGACCCTGCAGAGTCGTCCTCACTAACATCTGGGGGCTGGTGCCAACACTGGGGGAGCTGTCTCCCAGACTAGTCAAGCAACAATCTGACACAATCATACTCACGGAATCAAACCTTCCAGACAATGTCCCAGACCCCACCATCACCATCCCTGAATATGTTCTATCCTGGGACAGACCCAGCAGAAGGGATGGTACAGTGGGATATAGTCAGGAGGAAGTTGCTCTGGGAGTCCTCAACGTTGACTCTGGGACCCCACAAAGTCTCGTGGCTTCAAGTTAAAAAGAGGAAGGATACCTCCTGCTGATTACCAGGTACCATCCTCCCTCAGCTGATGAATGGGTACTCCTCCATGTTAAACATCACTTAGAGGAAGCATGGAAGATGGCAAGACCAGAAAATGTACTCTGGGTGGGGGAATTTCAAAGTTCACCACCAAGAGTGGCTCAGCAGCAGTACTACTGATCGAGCTGGTCAGGTCCTAAAGGACACAGCTACCAAACTGGGTCTGCAGCAGGTGTTAAGGGAATCAACAGGAGAGAAAAACATATTTGACCTCATCATTACCAATCTGATGGCTACAGATGGATCTGTCCATGACAGTATTGGTAAGAGTGACCACCACACACCGTTTTGGAGATCAAGTCCCACCTTCACATTGAGAATACCCTCCCCATGTTGTGTGGCACTATCACTATGCTAAATGGGACAGACTTTGAACTGGTCTAGCAGCTCAAGGCTAGGCCATCAAAAGCAGCAGAATTTTACTCCAGCACAATCTGTAACCTGCATATCCCGCACTCAACCATTACCATCAAGCCTGGGGATCAACCCTGGTTCAATGAAGAGTGCAGGAGTGGGCGGCACGGTGGCACAGTGGTTAGCACTGCTGCCTTACTAAACTGCCCGTAGTGTTAGGTAAGGGGTAAATGTAGGGGTATGGGTGGGTTTCGCTTCAGCGGGGCAGTGTGGACTTGTTGGGCCGAAGGGCCTGTTTCCACACTGTAATCTAATCTAATCTAATCTAATCTAATGACAAGAGCAGCTTCAGGCATACCTAAAAATGAGGTGTCAAGCTGGTGAAGCCACCAGAAAGGACTACTTGTGTGCCAAACATCATAAGCAGCAAGTAATAAACAGAGCTAAGTGATCCCACAACCAACGCATCAGATCGAAGCTCTGCAGTCCTGCGATCCCCAGTTGTGAATGGTGGGGGACAATTAAACAACTCACTGCGGGAGGGGACTCCACAAATATCCTCATCCTCAATGATGGAGGAGCCCAGCGTATCAGTGCAAAAGGTAAGGCTAAAACATTCACAGCAACCTTCAGTCAGAAGTGCCTAGAGGTGAATCCATCACGGGCTCCTCCAATGATCCCCAGTATCACAGATACAGTCTCCAGCCAATTCGATTCACTCCACATGTTATCAAGAAACAGTTGTAGGCACTGGAAACTACAAAGGCAATGGGCCCTGATAACATTCTGGCAATAGTACTGAAGACTTGTGCTCCACAACTTGCCACTCCCCTAGCCAAGCTGTTCCAGTACATTTACAACACTGGCATTGACCCGACAATGTAGAAAATTGCCCAGGAATGTCCTGTACACAAAGCGCAGGACAAATCCATCCTGGCCAATTACCACCCAAACAGTCTACTCTCCATTATCAGTAAAGTGATGGAAGGGGTCATCAACAGTGCTATCCAGCAGCACCTGCTCAGCGATGCCCAGTTTGGGTTCCACCAGGGTCACTCAGCTCCTGATCTCATTCCAGCTTTGGTTCAAACATGGGCAAAACAGCTGAATTCCAGAGGTGAGGTGAGAGTGGCAGCCCTTGACATCAAGGCTGTATTCAACCACGTATGGCATAATGAGTGCTGGCAAAATTGTAATCAATGGGTAGCGGGGCAAATTCTCTGGTGGTTAGAATCATGCCTGGCATAAAGGAAGATGGTTGCCGAGGGTCAGTCATCTCAGCTCCAGGACATCTCTGTAGGAGTCCCTGCAAACTTTGAGATGTTACATTTTGTTCCCTCATCCACATCATTAGTATATATTGTGAATAGCTGTGGTCCTAGCACCAATCCCTGTGGTACCCCACTAGTTACTACCTGCCAATTTGAAAAGGATCCATTAATTCCTACTCTGTGTTTCCTCTCTGCCAATCAGTTTTTATTCCAAGTATTTATATCTTTCTCCTGGATGGGGTTCCTGGGGTTTGTGGTGATGTCATTTCCTGTTCGTTTGGGGTTGATAGATGGTATCTAGATCTATGTGTTTGTTTATGGCGTTGTGGTTGGAGTGCCAGACCACTAGGAATTCTCTGGCATGTCTTTGCTTAGCCTGTCCCAGGATAGATGTGTTGTCCCAGTCAAAATGGTGGTTCTGTCTTGTGACAGCCAGGCTACTAAAACCCCTCGGAATTGTTGTGGTTCTGTTCACCGAGCTGGGAATTTGTGTTGCAGATGTTTCGTCCCCTGTCTAGGTGACATCCTCAGTGCTTGGGAGTCTCTGCAGTGGCCGGTATATTGGGTCCAGGTCGATGTGCTTATTGATTGAATCTGTGGATGAGTGCCATGCCTCAAGAGCATTTCTGAACTGACAGCCAGACTACTGCGACCACTAGGACTCATAACAGCTCACAAACCAACAGCCACTCTCAGACAACAACTCACCAGGACGAAGGACCCGATACCCAGCATGAGCAAAACCCATGTCGTGTACAAAATCCCATGCAAGGACTGCACAAAACACTATATAGGACAAACAGGAAGACAGCTAACATGAACACCAACTAGCCACGAAACGACACGACCAGCTATCCTTAGTAGCCACACAC
>NW_025214220.1:29510-31137 GCF_004010195.1 Chiloscyllium plagiosum | reverse complement strand
ATTCCTGGAGGCCTGGCACTCCAACCACAACGCCATAGACAAACACATAGATCTAGATACCATCTATCAACCCCTCAGAAAATGAACAGGAAATGACATCACCACAAACCACAGGAAACCCATCCAGGAGAAAGATATAAATAGAAAGCAGGAGACAACAGCTTCGGTTCACTTGGAGGTCGCCACTGATGATGTTACCTAGCCAGGTAATGAAACGTCTGGATATCAAACCTACAGCTCAGCAAGCTAACCTACACCCTAAACCTCAACCTGAGCTACAAACCTTCACAAACCTTGCAAAAACTAATATTTTTTTTAGTTCCTCATCCAGGCATTTTCTTTCCGATTTCGAGCAATCAGCATTAAACCCCCATTGCTCCCAATTGATTTTGTTGCGGGTCTCATTAAAGAACTCAGGAGAAAAGAGCTTTCACCGTGTTCCTAATTTTCTCCCGAAACTTGGACAGTGTCACTACGTAAATAATAGTATTTGTGCAGGAACCCAAATCCCGAAGCATGTATGCAATTTTTTCAAACCTATATTCAGAGTCATCATCTAACATGTGATTTAGAACTCCAAAATAATGTAAGAGGTACCACAGCCACAGAATGATGAAGCTGCCAGATATGGCGAACAGTAAAACCATACCCTTCCTTCTGCTCTCCATCTCAGTGTCAGAGTGATCCTGCCTCTGTTTCTGACCCATCAGTACTTTACGAACACGACTGGCTACAACAATGTGTCTGATAATTAGAGTGTTCAACAGCAAAATTAAAATGAATGGGAGCATTGGGGTTAGAACCTTTTCAAATAGCCTAAACACACTACATACAGGATCATGATAATACGCTCGTGTGTTCACACATGCCCAGGGCTCCATACAGGATCATGATAATAAGCTCGTGTGTTCACACATGCCCAGGGTATGTTGTTGAAAATCTCAGAAGGCCTAAATCTAAAGTAGATTGGAATATTTTTCAGCGAGAGCAGAATGCCACTAGTTGCTAGAACCACAAATGCGGTTTTCTCATTGCAATATTTTGATCTCAGCTTTGAGCAACAAATGGCGATAAAACGGTCAAAAGTAAAGGCGACAGTGAACCAGACAGAGCAATCTGTGACCGCACGGCGGAGGGCATAACGAACACTGCACACAGGGGTAATGTCCAGGAAATTCCAAGGGAAAAAGTACTTATTGAATCGGTACATTATAATCTCAAGTATAATGAACAGTAGATCTGTCGCTGCCATTGCCACCAAATAGCGTGTGGTGCAAGGGGAAACACCGCATTTTCCCTTGGACAAGATCAGAATAGCCACTAAATTCACTATAAGAGAGAGAAAAGGGAAAAGAGATTAGAAATTATTGATCAAAGTCAATTCCGTTTCTTAGTAATTGATGAATGTTTAGAAGGCCACACAAACTCTGATCAGAGCAGAATTTATTGAATCTGAAACATGAACTCAACATTGCTACAAAGTGTGCAACACTCAGTCTGAAACATCTGACATGGGATATCCAATCAGCTGCTCCCAGGAGGCAGAGCTGCAGTGTGATGAAGAAACCAAAGGCAGGTCACTGAGAGACACCTGCTGAGGTTGAACAAATTCCCTGGGATGGGATGG
>NW_025214220.1:18831-28805 GCF_004010195.1 Chiloscyllium plagiosum | reverse complement strand
AGGACATGGAGGTCCTGGGCCTCCTTCACCGCTGCTCCCTCACCACCAGACGCCTGGAGGAAGAATACCTCATCTTCCGCCTCGGAACACTTCAACCCCAGGGCATCAATGCGGACTTCAACAGTTTCCTCATTTCCCCTTGCCCCACCTCACCCTAGTTCCAAACTTCCAGCTCAGCACTGCCCCATGACTTGTCCTACCTGTCTATCTCCTTTTCCACCTATCCACTCCACCCTCTCCTCCCTGACCTATCACCTTAATTCCCTCCCCTACTCACCTATTGTACTCTATGCTACTTTCTCCCCACTCCCACCCTGCTCTAGCTTATCTCTCCATGCTTCAGGGTCTCTGCCTTTATTCCTGATCAAGGGCTTTTGTCCGAAACGTCGATTTTGCTGCTCCTTGGATGCTGCCTGAACTGCTGTGCTCTTCCATAAGACTATAAGACCATAAGACATAGGAGTGGAAGTAAGGCCATTCGGCCCATCGAGTCCACTCCGCCATTCAATCATGGCTGATGGGCATTTCAACTCCACTTACCCGCATTCTCCCCGTAGCCCTTAATTTCTCGAGACATCAAGAATCTATCAATCTCGGCCTTGAAGACATTTCACATCCCGGTCTCCACTGCACTCTGTGGCAATGAATTCCACAGGCCCACCACTCTCTGGCTGAAGAAATGTCTCCGCATTTCTGTTCTGAATTGACCCCCTCTAATTTTAAGGCTGAGTCCACGGGTCCTAGTCTCAGCACCTCTAATCCAGCACCTCTAATCCAGAATCTGGTTTCCAGCATCTGCAGTCATTGTTTTTACCTACGGTATGTACAGTCAGATTCAGATGGGAACAACTTGTGTGATATTTCCTTTTGTATTATGTAATAATATTAAGGAATAATATTCTTTCACCTCTGCTGAAGAATCTTACATCTTTCAGAAATGACAGCTTTCAAGCTTCCAAAGTCCAGCACTAGTGGACTACCATTGGTCATAAACTGAACCGCACTCTACATATGAAAATGGTCACAATAAGAAGAGGTGGGAATTCTGCCAAATGACACACAAATGAAAGCAATAGTAATGGGAATAATTATAGTCATAATGGAGGTAATAATGACAGGAATAAATGTAGTAAGAAAGATAGTAACAAAGGTGATAACAAGAATTGACCCAAGAGGGTCTCTTATATCTCCAGAATTTGCTTTTTCAAGAATATTTTGTTCTTTCTGAATAAATATGATGAGTTAACAATGCAAACAGTGCAGTTGCAGGATTATTTTACACTTCACTTCCCTCCAAATGCTCCAGGAAGTGTCATTCCCACCTGCCAGTTCCTTTCGGACCACTCATTCAAACTTTAGCTTTAATAAGATTCTCACCTTATTTTGTATGACTAATTTCTACCGTTCATGTATATTTAGGTCACAAGATTAAATTTATTTGACTATCCTATTGATCTTTTTCCTCCTCACTTACTTGAGGTTCCCCAGGTGTCAGCTTTCATAACGGGCTCTCTCCAACATCCAGCTAATGCTGTGAGTTTATTTCCAACTGAACATTCCAACGTCCCTGCTCACACAGTCAATAATTATATTTAGGGTGTAGGTTTGCTCGCTGGGCTGTAGGTTTGATATCCAGACGTTTCATTTCCTGGCTAGGTAACATCATCAGTGGTGACCTCCAAGTGAAGCGAAGCTGTTGTCTCCTGTTTTCTATTTATGTGTTTGTCCTGGATGGTGTTCCTGGGGTTTGTGGTGATATCATTTCCTGTTCGTTTTCTGAGGGGTTGATAGATGGTATCTAGATCTATGTATTTGTTTATGGCGTTGTGGTTGGAGTGCCAGGCCTCTAGGAATTCTCTGGCATGTCTTTGCTTAGCCTGTCCCAGGATAGATGTGTTGTCCCAGTCAAAATGGTGGTTCTGTCTGGTGACAGCCAGGCTACTAAGACCCCTCGGAATTGTTGTGGTTCTGTTCGCCAAGCTGGGAATTTGTGTTGCAGACGTTTCGTACCGTGTCTAGGTGACATCCTCAGTGCTTGGGAGCCTCCTGTGAAGCACTTCTGTGATATTTGCTCCGGCATTTGTAGTGGTTTGAATCTGCCGCTTCCAGTTGTCAGTTCCAGCTGTCCGCTGCAGTGGCCGGTTTATTGGGTCCAGGTCGATGTGCTTATTGATTGAATCTGTGGATTCAATCTGGGCCACTGATGATGTTACCGAGCCAGGTAACGAAACTTACTGCTCAGCGAGCAACCCTACACCCGAAACCTCAACCTGAACTACAAACCTTCACAAACCTTGCAAAAAATAATTATATTTTTTTAGTTCCTCGTCCAGGCATTTTCTTTCCGATTTCGAGCAATCAGCATTATCCCCACATTGCTCCCAATGGATTTTGTTGCGGGTCTCATTAAACAACTTAGGAGAAAAGAGCTTTCACTGTGTTCCGAATTTTCTCCCGAAACTTGGACAGTGTCACTACGTAAATAATAGTATTTGTGCAGGAACCTAAATCCCGAAGCATGTATGCGATTTCTTCAAACCTATATTCAGAGTCATCATCTAACAAATGCTTTAAAACTCCAAAATAATCTAAGAGGTACCACAGCCACAGAATAATGAAGCTGCCAGATATGGCGAACAGTAAAATCATACCCTTCCTTCTGCTCTCCATCTCAGTGTCAGAGTGATCCTGCCTCTGTTTCTGACCCATCAGTACTTTACGAACACGACTGGCTGCAACAATGTGTCTGATAGTTAGAGTGTTCAACAGCAAAATTAAAACGAATGGGAATATTGGGGTTAGAACCTTTTCAAATCGTTTAAATCCCCTCCATACAGGATCATGATAATACGCTCGTGTGTTCACACATTCCCAGGGTACATTGTTGATTATCTCAGAAGGCCTAAATCTAAAGTAGATTGGAATATTTTTCAGCGAGAGCAGAATGCCACTAGTTGCTAGAACCACAACTGCGGTTTTCTCATTGCAATATTTTGATCTCAGCTTCGAGCAACAAATGGCGATAAAACGGTCAAAACTAAAGGCGACAGTGAACCAGACAGAGCAATCTGTGACTGCACGGCGGAGGGCATAACGAACACTGCACACAGGGGTAATGTCCAGGAAATTCCGAGGGAAAAAGTACTTATTGTATCGGTACATTATAATCTCAAGTATAATGAATAGTAGATCTGTCGTTGCCATTGCCACCAAATAGCGTGTGGTGCAAGGCGAAACACCGCATTTTCCCTTGGACAAGATTAGGATGGCCACTAAATTCACTATAAGAGAGAGAAAAGGGAAACATGATTATAAATTATGGATAAAAATCAATTCAGTTTCTTAGTAATTGATGAAAGTTTGTAAAACCACACAAACTCCAATCAGAGCAGAATTTATTGAATCTGAAACATGAACTCAACATTGCTACAAAGTGTGCAACTCTCAGTCTGAAACATCTAACATGGGATATCCAATCAGCTGCTCCCAGGAGGCAGAGCTGCAGTGTGATGAAGAAACCAAAGGCAGGTCACTGAGAGACAGCTGCTGAGGTTGAACAAATTCCCTGGGATGGGATGGTATCACCATCGTCCTCTTGGATCATTTCTGGGATTAGGGAACCATCCTTCCAATTTCGTACAACACAGTCAGGCTTCAGGCCCTCGGCTTTCTTGGAAATTGTATGATGATTGGTGTATAATGGATAGAAAGGTGCATACAATTAATGTTTAAAATTAAATTTCCAACACCTTTTAAGTATGCTCCAAGAACTGGTTTTCAATTCTTGAGGATGATCGTGATATCATGATAATGCAGACTTTGAGGGCACATACCCCTTGATTATTTTATGCAGTACTCATCTTCACTTCATAAAACTATTGAATTTTGGAGCATGTATCAATGTTCTATGAAGTGATCACACAGCACCTGAGATATTAAAAAATGTTGGGAAATGTGGTGTGGATTGTGTCCATTGAATAGCTCCTTTGAATGGATGGGCAAAGCCTCAAACCAATGAAAGGTATGCCTGAAATTGCAAAAGGGCAGAGCACAGGAATGGAATTTATGGGCAATCTTTCTGTGACAAACATGATGTCATTCTAAACAAATCCCATCTGTCTGCACATGCTCCATAACCCTCTGTTGTCTGCTTTTCTATGTGTCTGTGTAAATGAGGCTGAAACATTGTTATCTTGTCTATTTCTATCATCTCCCCAGGAGCACATTCCAGTCACCTCGCACTCTCTCTGTCAAAACAAATGGTTTAGTTCACACATATCCTTCAGCGTGTTGCCATTTCAATGTAAAACTATATCCTCCAGTATTTGATATTTCCACCCTGGAGAAGATTATGTGAATATCCTACTCAAATAAATCATAATGTTTTATATAAGTGTGCCTCTCATAATATATACTTCTATCAGGTCACACCTCAGCCTTTGAAGAAAACAGTCCATTCATATAGGAAGCTTCAAGATAGACAGAACAGAGTTATGCAGAGTGAACTGTTTGTGTGCTGCAATTACTTGGCTTGAATATTTAATCAGTATTTCCCCCTATTTTCGTATCTATTATAACATTAAATCTGATTATTATCATGTGCTTCCACATAAAGATATTTGGTAAAGCTGTGTCTACCCATGAATGAAAGGACTTCGTGGCCTTGTTCAGGAAGGATTATTAATTGATCCCAGATAGTTCTCAGTCGAGCTGAACTTGCAGAGAAGGTGTGATGATCTACAACGATGCTTATAAATATTCAATACTAATTACTAGAGATAATACACAGTCTCTGGAGTATTAGTTCTATTCCAGGGAGTCTACTTCACTCCCGATATTGTTAGCGGGCAGTTAGTGCCATGAACCCATGGACAATTGTTGACATGCCCTTACAATGATGATGAAACACGCTCGGTGATATTCTACACTGAAAGATGATTCCAGTCTTACTCTCCCTCACAGTGTCCTTTCACATTCAACAGGACAAAACCCTGCACTGTGATGACTCACACAGCCTTCCCAAGTTGGTTTGGAATAAGGAGAGTTGTAGCAAGAGTAAAACCACAGGCAATGTATGAACCTCTCCAGCTAATAGCACTTCAATAGGAGGCTGTCACAGAATTGCAGAATTGGTACTGCACATGAGGAGACTATTCACCCCTCTGTGTCTGCACAGCCCGCTCAAACTGGCAGCTTCCCCTGATACCGATTCCCTGCTTCTCCTACAGAATGTTGCACTCTATTTCAATCCAAATAATGATCCCGTGCCCCTTTGAACGCTTCGATTGAACATGTTTCCATTACATTTCCACACACTTTACCCAAACTACTGAGGACAGATTGCATCCTTTGGGCGACAGATAAGGAAGGAGTGGCCCAGTGTGAAAACTAATTTCTTATAACATCAATCAAAATCCACATTACACAATAACCCACATTACACATTAAATTGTTCCCCTCTCATTTTTCTTTTGATGTCACCAGCAACAACATCTTCTTCATATCTGTTCTTTACAGCTGGCTCATGATTTTGGAAATCACAATCAAATCTCACCTCTGCCTCCTTCCCTTCAGGGAGAACAGTTCTAACTCCTTCAACCTGTCGTCCTTACTGAACTCTTCCTTTTCTGATGTAGCAATATATGAATAGTTAGAACAGAGGATATTTGAATTCACAAAAATATTTTGTTGACTTGCTGTCCTTCCAACAGTTCCATCAGATTAGCAAGTGATGTTCTCAATCACAGTTTAATGGCAGAAACCAGCTCACTCAGAATTATGCAGAACCCCCAACGGTTATAGTCACTTACCAGGAAGGCCAATTATACCAAGGATCAGATAGAATATGTTTCTGACTGTCTGAATGGGACGATGCATTTTCTATCAGAAATGATACATTCCTTCAAGTGACAGGGTGTCAATGTAAATCATATTCTGATATGATACAATTTTTTTTATTTCACTTGCATGGTCTCTTTCGGGATTTGAGGTTACAACACAATTTCTGTCGTAATGTTTGAATAAACAGAATGCAGCAGCTGGGTTAATTCTGTGATGTTGAAATAGATTTAGAATGGGGATTTAATTAGACTGGCAACCATGCATTACAACTGGACAAGTCTGATCTAAGGATGGGTAATTATTCATACTCATAACGGTACAGGAAAGTAATGGAGTTATTGTTTCTAACTTGCTCACACCATCCCTCACCATTTTAAAGATAGCCACTGCAGAAGAGGAAGTGCTCTGCAGAGTGTATCACCAAACTGTGCAGTGTACAGATGTTAACCAAGCCACTCAACTGGGAGAGCACCAATGAAAGTGATAATGGTTGGCAATGTTTTAATAGGAGGACAGATTGCATCCTTTGGGCGACAGATAAGGAGGGAGTGGCCCAGTGATATTAACAAAAGAATATTACTCACAAGATCCAGGTAATGTTCTGAGTTTCAGGGTCTGAATCGCATCATGATAGATGGTGAACAAAATCCAATTTGAAACAAAACTGGAATTAAGGTTCTGATGAAGCCCATTGCCAATTATCAGAAAATAATATGCATCGCTGAGGTGGCACAGTGGCTCAGTGGTCATCACTTCTGTCTCACAACACCAGTGACCCAGGTTCAATTCATGCACTGGGGTGACTGTCTGTGTGGAGTTTGCACATTCTCCCTGTGTCTGCGTGGGATTCCTCCAACAATCCAAAGATGTGCTTTCCTAGTGAATTGACCATGCTAAATTGCCCATAGCGTTAGATGCTTTCGTCAGGAGCAAATGTAAGGTAGGGGAATGGGTCTGGGGCTGGTTAGATTGCTCTTTGGATGGTCGGTGTGGACTTGTTGGGCTGTAGGGCCTGTTTCAATACTGTAGGGCCTGTTTCAATACGGTAGGGAATCTAACTTAGTTCAATAACTTCATTTCAGGAAGGAAAATGCCATCCTTCCCTTTTCTGAACTACATGCGACTCTAAACATACAGCAATGTGGTTTGCTCCTCACAACCCCCTCAGAGAGTTAGAGATGGGCAATAACTTCTTGTCTAACAACTTAATCACTGAAAAAGATCGGATGGGGGACAGTCTGTCTGATGCCATTGTGAAGCACAACACGAGCGGAACTGAGAGGATACTGGAGAACGAACAGGAGGATTTAGTTGATGCACAGAATCATAGAATGTGCAGAGTGTGGAAGCACGCCATTTGGCCCATTGAGTCCACACACCCTCTTCAAACAGCATCTCTCTTAGACCCACCCCCCTCTAAGAGAAAGTGAGGACTGCAGATGCTGGCGATCAGGGTTGAGAATGTGTTGCTGGAAAAGCACAGCAGGTCAGGCAGCATCCATCCCAAGCACTGAGGATGTCACCTAGACAGGGGACGAAACGTTTGCAACAAAAACTTCCAGCTCGGCGAACAGAACCACAGCAACGAGCACCCGAGCTACAAATCTTCTTACAAACTTTAAACATGTAAAATGCCCAAGAGGTGAGATGATCAGGGAAGTAAATACGTGGGTACAGCCAGATGTGGGAAAGAGGGATTCACATTCCTGGGACACTGCTGTCTACGTTGGGACAGGAGGGGACTGCACCACTGGGACAGGCTCCACCTGAACTGATCTGGGAACAGACTCCCAGTCCAAAGGCAAAATATGTGTCACAAGGACTTTAAACTAGGTAAAGCAGGAGGGAGTTTTAGGGGAGATTATTAAAGTTCCCAGAACAAATAGACGGACAGAAAGGGTGGGAACATTCAGGAATCAAACTTCAGGCACAACTATGAGAAGAGGGGTGGTCAATGCAGGTTTGAGTGTGTTAGACCTATGTGCATGTCGTATCTGTATTTGCAACAAGGTAAACACTTTTGAAATTGGCTGGTAAAATGCTGCAGGCATCACAGAGACATTGCTGCGAGGGGAATTAAATGTCCAAGAATACACACCCCATCTCAGGGAGAGGCAAATGTGCAGAACGAGAAGTGTTGCCTTGTTAGAAGAAATGAAATTGAATCAATAGAAAGAAACAGTATACTTTCAGGAAGAATAAATGTTACATGGCTAGAATAGAGAAGCTTCAAAGCTGAAAAACAATGATTTGAGTTCGAGGCCATCCAGTCGTCATGTGGATGCAGTGAAGAAAATAAATCATGTCATAGATGGAGCATAAAAAGAAGCAGAGATTTCTGGGAAAACTCAGCAAACCAGCAGCATTTGTGGAGAGAATGCAGTGCTAACATTTTGAATCAAGTGACCCTTCTTCAGAACTGATTACAACGTGAAAAGATTGGTTTGCATGCTGAAGGTATGGCAGGAGATGGAAGGCGTTAATGTCATGTGGAGATGGAGTATACAGAGAGAGAACATCAGTTGGACAGACACATGAATGTGTAGAGGTTTGTCTGGGAAGATCAATAGTTGCTGATATGGACCAGTGGTAGCCGATAGTGGGATTGCTGTCTAACAGCCGATGTGATGACAAGGCTGAGCATGTCGGGTTAAGGGAAGGACAGAGGAGAAGGTGCTCAGGCCCTAAAATTATTGAACTTGATATTGAATTCTGAATGCTGCAGGAATCCCAAGCTTGTTTTAACTGAATCAATGTGGCAAACCTGAGACAGGGATGTTGGTCAGAGAACATGATGGTGTCTTGAAGTGGCAGATACACAGTCAATGTCCTGCAAAATGTTGACACAGTCTCTGTTTCCCCCATCAATGTGAGCAGACCATATAGTGATTGCCGAATATAGCAGACCGGGCAGTGGAAAGCAATGGGAAATAATTTCATGGCATTTTTGTGGGCCCAATACACAAGAGGGAAGAAAGAAGGAGAGGAAAGTCATACTTTTAGAGGTTTGTTTCATTTATAAAGGGACCAGAGAGTCATTTCTGGGCAGTGTCACACACACCTCCCTCACAGCCACCCTCACCCTACTCCCACCTCCGCCCCATTACCCTCCTCCTGGTGCCTGGTTCAGGGGTGTCACTGAACGGCTGTAGGTCATGTTAGAAAATAAACCAGCGCAGCACAGGAACAGGTCCTTTGGCTCACCATGTCTGTGGCAACAGTGATGCCATTCCAAACTAATCCCATCTGCTTGGACATGGTCTATATCCCTCTATTCCCTGCCTGGTCATGTATCTGTCTAAATGGTTCATAAACGTAGCCATCACGTCTGTTTTATCAATACATCTCACAATGCTTTCCAGGCACTTCCCATCCCCTAAGTGAAGAAAACACTTATCTCAAACATCTCATTCAAATGTTTCCCCTGTCATCTTAGACATATTGGTGAAAGTGAGGACTGCAGATGCTGGAGATCAGAGCCAAGATTAGAGTGGTGATGGAAAAGCTCAGCTGGTCAGGCAGCATCCAAGGAGCAGGAAATTGACGTTTTGGGTAAAAGCCCTTCATCAGGAATGATGGGCTTTTGCCTGAAACATTGATTTTTCTGCTCCTTGGATGCTGCCTTACCTGCTGTGCTTTTCCAGTATCACTCTAATCTTGACCTTAGACATTTGCCTCAGAGTATTTGACATTCTACTCTCGGAACACAATTCCAAATTTTGAGAAGGTTTGTAGTTCAGGTTGATTTGAGAAGACTTGTAGCACTGGATGTAGGTTTGCTCGCTGAGCTGCAAAGTTCATTTTCAGCCATTTCTTCACCATACTCGGTAACATCTGCAGTGATCCTCCAGACGAAGCTCTGCAGTGTTTCCTGTTTTCTATTTCCATGTTTGGGTTTCCTTGGGTTGGTGATTCAATTTCCTGTGGTGATGTCATTTCCTATGGTGATGTCATTTCTTGTTCTTTTTCTCAGGGGGTGGTAAATGGGGTCCAGATCAATGTGTTTCTTGATAGATTTCCAGTTGGAATGCCGTTCATCTAGGAATTCTTGTGCGTGTCTCTGTTTGGCTGTCCTAGGATATGTGTGTTGTCCCAGTCGAAGTGGTGTCCTTCCTTATCTGTATGTAAGGATA
>NW_025214220.1:0-3997 GCF_004010195.1 Chiloscyllium plagiosum | reverse complement strand
ATGAAGGGACATAGCTTTAAATTGAGGGATGATAGATATAGGACAGATGTCAGAGGTAGTTTCTTTATTCAGAGAGTAGTAGGGGTGTGGAACGCACTGTCTGCAACAGTAGTAGACTAGCCAACTTTAAGGGTATTTAAATGATCATTGGATAGGCATATGGATGAAAATAAAATAGCGTAGGTTAGGTGGGTTTCGATTGGTTTCACAGATCAGCACAACATTGAGGGCCAAAGGGCCTGTATTGCACTATAATGTTCTATGTTCTATATGTTCTAAACTAGATCACTTGCTGAAAATGTGAAGCATTCACCCTGATGGATTTGCATTTTCCTTAACCCAGAGCTGCTGGAGTTCAACCAGTGACCAGGTTAGGACCAACACAAACCAGAATTGAAACTTGCTTGTTTCTTGATTTTATGGCTAGGCTGTATACCAAGTGTTAAATCATTAATTAGAGAATTCCTAAAGAAGATAAGACTGTCCAGAGTTTAAAAAAACGTCATGAGAGTAGGTAGCAAGAAATAACTCTTAATGTGGAGATAATGTTGTGAACTGGAATGAATGGAGTAGCTGTGATGGGAATAGGAACAATTGCCTCTTCCAGGAGTGATGCTGTTACCTCTAAGACACTAAATCATAACAACACTTAATTTTTCTGACTCTACAAGTTGATGCTTGTCCTCCAGTTCCAACAAATCCAATGAAAGAACATCAATTCATCAAAAAGCACTTTTGATTTAACCAGGTAGAATATAACTAGATGAATCATAGAATTTTACAGTACAGAAAGAGGCTACTTAGCCGAACATGTTTAAAGCAGCTCTTGAAAGAGTTATCCAGCCCTATCTGCAGATACCTCACAATTCATCACTTTTAAATATATATCCTGCTCTCTTTTGAACCCTCCTATGCTAAGAAGAATCTCCTGACTCTCCAAAGCCTGTCCACCATCTACTAGGCACAATTCAGGAAGTGATGGGATACTCTCCACTGGCCTGGATGAGTGCACCTTCAGTAACACTCAAGGAGCTTGACTACATCCAGTACAAAGCAGCCCATTTGATTGGCTCCATATCCACAAGCATCCATTCCCTCCACCACTGACACTCAGTAGCAGCAGTGTGTTCTATCTACAAAATGCACTGCAGAAATTCACCAAAGATCCTCAGACAGCATCTTACAAACCCACAACCACTTCCACCTAGAAGGACAAGGGCAGCAGATATATAGGAACAGCACCATCTGAATGAATGGATGAATCAATGATTTGTCACATGTACCTTGAAGTACAGCAAAGTGTGTTGTCGCCACAATTCGGCGCTATTTTGAATTACAAAAAAGCTATAAAGGAATTACTTAAATAAGAGTTCATCTTCTGTTCAAATCGGGATCTCAAGCACTGCTTCAGCGTTTCTGCAAGGTCTTGGGAAGGTGTTCTGGTCCTCAAGGAGACCCACTCTGGGAACAGCAATGATGACATGAATGTGCCAGGAGACCCTGACTCTGCTGCCCCTGCCACCTCACTGCCTCCTCAAGAGTCCAGGCTCGAGGCCTAGCACTGCCAGGTCTCCAGGTGTAGTGATTGTAATGAGGTCAGCCAGGTGGACGTCATAAAGTATGAGTTCCCTGTTTGGGGCTATTAATATGTTCCAATCAGGGAGCCTTGGCTGACAGATCACAATAGGAGTGTCAGACATCCTTATCATTCTGAGAGCTGGCTCTGAGGGAGCTGGATCAGTTTCAAGGACTTCCCACATGTAAATTAAGGGTTTCTTGGTGACAGGATATCGTGGAAATGAGAGAAAAGCATGTTTCCAAAGAAATTCGCTCACAACAGATGTCTTTGAGTTGGGGTAAGCATTTCTGGCATCATGGCATTGTTTGAGAAGCTTGACTCATTTGATCCAGCCTTTGAAGATTGGACCCAGTATGTGGAAAGAATACGTTATTTCTTTCTGGGCAAGTGACATTGAGGCAGAAGAAAAGCAATGAGGAATTCTCTTGACAACTTGTGGACCCGCAGCATTTTTGGTTATTAGGAGCCTAACTTCCCCTGAGGTACCAGATACAAAAACCTTTCAAGAGTTGACAGATTTAGTCATGACCTCAAGCCTCCTTTAATTCTGAGATGTTATTGGTTTTACATGGCAATTCAAGAACCAGGGGAATCCACATGGGGATTTTTGACTAAGTTAAGATGACTGGCAGAGGCATGTGACTTTGGTTTGGGCCGACCTAGAATGAGATGCTGAGAGACTATTTGGTATGTGGGATCAATAATGTAACTATGCAAAAGCGCCTACTAGCTGAAGCCCAACTGGACTTCAAATACTCACTATAACTGGCTTTATCATTAGAAAATGCAGCAAGTGGAGATCTGGGTTACAGGGTATTCTAATCAAAATGGACATGTTCGCCAATTAGGTAAAAACAATGACTGCAGATGCTGGAAACCAGATTCTGGATCAGTGGTGCTGGAAGAGCACAGCAATTCAGGCAGCATCCGAGCACAGGCAAAATCGGCGTTTCGGGCAAAAGCCCTTCATCAGGAATACCTGGGAGTTGCAGTGAGAGAGAGACTCCCTGAGGAGGATTCATAGGCCGGTATCCAGGAGAGTGCACACCCTGGAAACCCCACCCACATCTGGTTTGGAATAGTTTAAATTGCTTGGTAACATCCAAATCAGAACCAAACAAAATAAATATCTGGTTAAACGGTTACTCAGTTCTAATGGAGATCAGTACAGGTGCAGCCATTGCAGTGATCAAAGAACCAGATTCGAACAAAATGCGTTCTGGACTCCAACCCTTAGGTTTGCACAAGTCCTCGGCCAGACTGGGAATCTCTACCAAGGAACCTTTACAGATTAAGGGTGCACCTTTGGTTCTGGTCTCTTATGAGAAGCAGCTGGTTCAGTTCCCACTGATTGTAGTAAAAGGCTCACGTCCAAGCTTGATGGGGTTTGGGGGGGGGGTTGGGGAGTGGGGGGGTTGGTTGTAAAGATTCTGGCTCAACATTTTTAAATTACAAAATGGCCGCCTGAGTGAGGTCCTAATAAAGTATCCAGAAGTTTTTCAGGAATTGAGGGATTAAATGGGCCAAGGCCACCTTGCATGTCGACCAGGAAGCACTTCCATGATTCTGCAAAACTCAACCAGTGCCATTGGCCTTATGGGCAAAAGTAGAGACAGAAATCAGGAGGCTGGAGAGCAAAGGAATCATTAAACCTGCACAGTTTGTGGAATGGGCAGCACCAGTGATACAGATTGTGAAGCCCGATGTTTGGTTCACCTTAGTGGGGATTTTAAACAAATGATAAACCACTTTTCACAGCTGAATAGATACCCAATTGTTCACATAGAGGATTTATACACAAAGCTGGCAGGGGAGTTGCCCTTCACCAAACTGTACATGAGCCATGCATATTTACAATTGCAGTTAGATAAGGATTCCCAGAAGTAAGTTACAACTAATACAAACACTGCCATTTGGGGTATCATCAGCCTGTGCCATTTTCCAGCTGACAATGAAGAACATTTTACAAGGTCTATTCCAGGTCACCATTTTTCTAGATGACCTGCTAATAACAGGGAAGACCAATAAGGAGCACTTAGAGAACTTGGACACAGTCCTTAGATGTTTTTCCGAGGCATGCATGAACTCTTGAAGGGAAAAATGTGCGTTCCAGTCACCCCAAGTGACCTACTTGGGCTACAGGGTTGACAAAATCAGGTTACACTGGTTGGAAGATAGTGACGGCGATCAAAGTTGCCCTGGCTCCCACGTCTGTACTGGAGCATAGGTCTCTCCTTGGGCTGATGAGTTATTATGAAAAGTTCAAAGAAAACCTCTCGCCCATCCTGGGCTTACCATCAACTCTGAAAAAAAGGGGCAACCTTGGAAATGGTATCATAGCCAAGCCTATGCTTTCAGGGAATTGAAGAAAGATTAGATTAGATTACTTACAGTGTGGAAACAGGCCCTTCGACCCAA
>NW_025214219.1:39047-40389 GCF_004010195.1 Chiloscyllium plagiosum | reverse complement strand
AATAGACTGGGGCTGTTTTCCCTGGAGCGTCAGAGGCTGAGGTGTGACCTTATAGAGATTTACAAAATCATGAGGGGCATGGATAAGGTAAAAAGACAAGATCTTTTTCCCAGAATTAGATGGCATAGGTTTAAGGTGAGAGGGGAAAGATTTAAAGGGGATCTAAAGGGCAACTCTTTAATGCAAAGGGTAATGCGTGTATGGAATGAGCTGCTTTGGGAAGTGATGGAGGTTGGTACAATTACAGCATTTAAAACGCATCTGGATGGATTTATGAATAGGAAGGGTTTAGAGGGATATGGGCCAAATGCTGGGAAATGGGACAACATTTATATAGGATATCTAGTGGGCTTGGACGAGTTGGACTGAAGGGTCTGTTTCCATGCTGTACATCTCTATGACTATAAAGAAGGGGTCAAGGCAGTTGTACCTTTGTGTGGAGAATAGTAACGTGAAGTGACTACAAATACATGTCATTACAGATGTGGAATCTAGAGCATGAGCAGGTATTGAGGTGAACTGACTAAAAAGGCAGGGGAATAGTTTCCTGCAACGATCTGTTGTGGATCCCACCAGCAACAAGGCTGTTTTGGATTTGGTAATGTGTAATGCGACACGTCTCATACAATTATTTCAATAGTAAAAGATCCTCCAGGGAGCAGTGACCATAATATGGTGGAACTGAGCATTCAATTTGAGAGTGAGAAACATGAGCGTGAACACTGTGGAAACTTAAATAAAGGTAATAACATAGGGATGGGGAGGAGTTGTCAAGAGTGGACAGGTAAATGAGTTTATGAAAATAATTTATGACTCATAGCATAAATATTTCCCAGTGAGGAAGGAGGATTCTAAGAAGATCTAAGCAAACCATGGTGTCTTGGATCACAGGATGTATTCAAGTGGTTATTTCGGATTCGGTTAAGTGAAGTTAAGAGAAGACTCGATAACATAAATTTACTTAAATATAAATGTTTATTAAGTAATAATAAAACAATGGAAAAGAAAGGATAAATAACTAAACTATGAATATTTATTAAGTGGAGAAAAAAGACAAAAAAACAGAAGGAAAAGAATCAATTAACCTCACACCCTTCTGGCTGTTGGGGACCCCCTCGATCTGGAGGCTTACGTTCGTTTCTGGCACCATTCATGATCCCGAACTGAGGTGAAGCCCAGCGACGAAACTCTCTCTCTTATAGAGTGTAACAAACATCAAGTATAGGAAAACGATGTAATTGTGCCATCTTCAGCGTGTACAGGAATATTCACAGGAGTCATTCAAGATCATGTAACAATGGAATATCATCAACAATTTCAGCCCTTCAGCCCATCCTATACA
>NW_025214219.1:21578-27323 GCF_004010195.1 Chiloscyllium plagiosum | reverse complement strand
TCCTACCTTTCCGAGGTGTAACTCATCTACCTGACTGTACCTGCAGTTTTCCCCCTGAAACTGCCATCTATCACTCGTGTAAATTCTTCATTACCATTAAGCACTAGTCCATTTGATCTCTGCGATCCAAGAGGATTTTCATCCTTTCTTACTGCAGACTATCATCAGAATCATTGAATCTCTTCCTAATCTCCGACATCCTCCAGGAAGAGCACGTCACTGTACGAACGACCATCTCTGCACCTTAATCTGTAGACCCAGAAAAAGGCAGAGTCGTACAGCTTTACAAAAGACTACTCTTGAATACATTAGTACCTGTATTTTATACTTAAATCATTCAACCAAAATATCATAAGACAGGCATTTAAAATGATAAACCATCACCCTACTGAATTTTGTGGATTTTTAGAAATAAAACAGACCAACATTTACCTTTTAAGAGACTAAAACCTACTGAGCTGATCCCCGGCTGTGAGTCACAGCCATACAGCACGAAAACAGACCCTTCGGTCAAACTTGTCCATGCCAAACAAATGTCCGAACCTAATCTCGTCCCAATTGCCAGCACTTGTGCGATAACCCTCTAAATCCTTCCTATTCATATACTCATCCAGATGCCTAATAAATGTTGCAATTGTACCAGCCTTCATAGCTTCCTCTGTCAGCTCATTACATAAACGCACCACCGTTGCGTGAAAAGTCTCCCCTTAGGTCCCTTTTATATCTTTCACCTCTCACGCTAAACCTATGCCCTCTAGTTCTAGATTCCCCCTCCCCAGGGAAAATACCTTGTCTATCTCTCTGATTCATGCTCATGAGTTTATAAACCTCTGAGGTCACCAGTCAGCCTCCGACATTGGATGGAAAACAGCCCCAGCCTACACAGTCTTTCCCTATAGCTCAAACCCTCCGATCCTGGCAACATCATTGCAAATCTTTTCTGAACCTTTCAAGTTACACAACATCGTTCTGATAACTGGAGAACAGAATTGCACACAATATTGCAAGATGGGCAAACCAATGTCCTGAACAGCTGCAACATGACATCCCAACTCTTGTACTCAATGCTCTGACCAATAACGGAAATCATACCAAATATCTTCACTATCCTATCTACCTGCGCCTCTACTTTCGAGGAGTTATGAACCTGCACTGCAAGGTCTCTTTGTTGAGCAACACTCCCTAGGACCTCACTATTATGTGTATCAGTCCTGCTAAGCTTTGCTTTTCCAAAATGCAGAACCTTGCATTTATCTAAATTAAACTCCATCTGACACTCCTCAGCCCATTTGCCCATCTGATCAAGATCCCATTGTAATCCAAGGTAACCTTCTCTATGGGAGACTGATTAGCAAAGTTAGATCTCACGGAATACAGGGGGAACTGTCCGCTACACCTTCAATTTTGGTGTCATCTGCAAACTTATTAACTATACCTCCTATATCCACATCCAAATAATTTATATAAATTACAAAAAACAGAGGACCAAGCACAGATCCTTGTGCCACTCCATTGATCACAGGCCTCCAATCCGAAAAACAATCCTCCACCACTGCCCTCTGTCTTCTAACTTTGAGCCAGTTCTGTATCCAAATGTTTAGTTCTCCCTGTATTCCGTGAGATCTAACCTTGCTAATCAGTCTCCCATGTGCAACCTTGTCGAACGCCTTACTGAAGTCCACATAGATCACATCTATCGCTCTGCCCTCATCAATCCTCTTTGTTACTTCTTTAAAAAACAGCTCAATCAAATACGTGACACATGATTTCCCACGCACAAAGCCATGCCGACTATTCCTTATCATAGAACATAGAAAAGTACAGCACAGAACAGGCCCTGTGGCCCACGATGTTGTGCCGAGATTTAGTCCTAATGTAAAACAATGTAACTTAACCTACACACCCCTCAACTCAGATCAGAGCAGACCTCTGCAGTTCTGCCATACCCAGTTGTGAATGTTAATGGACAATTAAACAACTCACTGGAGGAAGCATCACAGATATCCCCACTCTTACTGATGGAGGGGTCTCACATATCCATGCAAAAGATAAGATGACAGCATTTGCAGCAATTTTCAGTCAGATGCAAAGTGGGATGATCCATCTCAGCATTCTCCAGATGACTCTTCATCAGATCTCTGATTGAGTCATCGAGACACACCTTTAGCTTACATGGTCTCCATGGATGCTGCATGACCTGCTGTCAGCTCCAGCATTTGTTGTTTTCAGTACAGGTTCCACCATTTGCAGTAATTTCCTTATATACTTCTTCATTATTTTGTTTTTTAAATACCCACTAAAACGCAGATACTACTCAAAACCTTACCTACAGAATACTGTGGCTCTGGTATCAAAAGCCTCCATTGACTTGTTCAATTACACTATAGTTTAGGAAGATTGCAAAATGCCACTGTGGCTGAAAAGAATAGAATCATAGGCATACTGCATGGAAACGAACCCTTTGGTCCAACTCGTCCATGCCAACCAAATTTCCCAAACTATGCTTGTGCAGATTGCTTGCATTTGGCACATATCCCTCAATATTTCCTATTCATGTACCTCTCCAAATGTCTTTTAAATGTTGTAATTGTACTTGTATCTACCACTTCCTCTGGCCGTTCATCCCGTGTCCCAACCAGTCTCTTTGTGAAGAAGTTGGCAACTGATAGTTTCACTGTTGACTATGGTGAGTGAATCGCTGGGGATTATTGTTCGTTCAGGACCACCCCTTTCAGAGTACGGCTCAGGGCCTCAAGAGATTCCTGAATGTGCCTTGAGCCTCCTTGTGGGTTACCGCATGCTGCCCAAAGCCTTGTGTTTGCACAGCGCATCTGTCTATGGGTGGGGGTGTTGTGGAAGGAAGTAGGAGGCATTAACGAATTAATTAATTTATGGATTGTGGGTGTCACTGGCTGTGCAAACATTTATTGCCTCATTCTAATGCCCTTTCGAAGGTGGTTGTGAGCTCCCTTTTTGAATCACTGCAGTCCATGTGGGTTGTGGGCCTATTGGTAGTGATGTTGGGAGGGAGTTCCAGAATTTAGGATCAATGACACTTCAAGACTACTGAAAGATTTTCAACTCCGATGGTAGTGGTTTGAAGTGGAACCTGCAGAAGATGGTGTTACCATGAATCTGCTTCCCTTTTCCTTTTAGTTGGTTTTGGTCGTACGTTTGGAAGATGCTATTAAAGTATTACGAATTGATATAATTATCTTGTAGATAGTACATAGTGCTGCTCTGGGCATCAGTGGAGGAGGGAGTGAATGTGCTGCCAATCAAGCAGTCTGCTTTTTCCTGATGCTGTCAAGCTTCTTGAGTGTTCTTGCAGCTGCACCCAAACCTAGCCAAGTAGCGAATATTCTATTGCACTCCTGAGTTGTGTCTTGTAGATGGTGGACAGGCTTCAGAGATTTGGGGGGTGGTTTACTTACAGTAGTTATATGGCTAGTCCACTTCAATTTCTAGTCAATAGTAAACTCCCAGAATGTTGATGGTGGGGGATTCGGTGATGGTGGGTTTGGAGAAAGGTGTATGGTGAAGGAGCTTCAGGCTGAAAGCTAGGAAGAGGGAATAAGGTAGAGTCTATAAATGGATAGGTGGGGAAAGATGCTGCAGAGGAGATATCACAGTCTTTTCTCTGTGCTGGGCCCAGCTGGTCTGCTGACACTACTGTAGAGATATTGTGCCTCGCCTCACCAAATTAAACAGCCTCTTACCTTAGTCTTTCCAATACCATGCCCATTAAACACCTTGTATTAGTTCATTCTTCTTACTTCCTCCTTTTGAAATAAGAACATAACAGCATCAGAATTAGGAGCAGGATTATTCATTCAGCCCCTTGTACCTGCTCTGCCATTTGATACAGTCACAGCTAGTCTCATCTTGGCCTGAACACCACTTTCCTGCCAGCTCTACTTAACTCTTCAACCCATTACTAATTAAAAACATGTGTGTCTCCTGTTTAAATTTACTTAATTTCCCAGAATCCACATTGTTCCGAGGTAGTGAATTCCACAGATTCACCATTCTCTGAGAGAAGTAATTCCTCTAACTTCCCTTTTATTGTAAACTTCTGACTCCTCATTTTAGGTTGAATCACCTTCTCTGCATCTACTTGGTCAATCCCTTGACCATTTTATAGACCTCAATGATACCACCTCTCATTCTTGGGGTCCAATGAATATGAATGCAAATAATGGCTGTAGTTCAGCTTGTGACATTTGAATAATTGTGGCAGAGGATGTTTGTTCAAAACTGAGCTGGACAGTTAGTGCTTTTCAAATAAGAAATAGTTGATGAGATTAAGCACATTAATATATTGGAGTTTTGTTTTTAGAAAGACTTACTTTTGGGAAGATTTGGTTAAGGGAATATTGCAGTCAAAGCTGTGGAAGATTAACCTCCATCCATGTGTGAGGTAGTACTCATGGTCAAAAGAATAAAGAGACCACTTCCTCTTTGGAATTATGTCCTTAAATAGGGCAGAGGGATCTGGAGATAGGAATGTGGCACTAGCAATAAGTGGCATCGGTTTGTGAGGTTAGATAGAGAAGTAGAACATGGTTTTATTTCTGGGGCGACAGAATGGAAATGTGTTAAATCTGTGTCGAACCATGGACACATCACCCTTGGAGCACTGCAAACTTCATATTGTAATATGGATGTAGAGACAGTAGAAAAGATAAAGAATAGTTAGTGGAATTATATCAAAACTGAATTTGAATTCATCAAGTAAGATTGGACAGTCTTGTCTCATTGAAAAAGAATGACATGGTCCTGTTACGTAAGGGTTTGATAGGGTAGACATAGAAAATATGTTTCTGCTTGTGACTGACACTATCGACTGGAGCTGCTGATATGCTGTGGTTCTGTTCGCCGAGCTGGAAGTCTTTGTTGCAAACGTTTCGTCCCCTGTCTAGGTGACATCCTCAGTGCTTGGGAGCCTCCTGTGAAGCGCTTCTGTGGTGTTTCCTCCAGCCTGTCCCTGCCGCTTCAAGTTGTCAGTTTCAGCTGTCCGCTGTAGTGGCCGGTATATTAGGTCCAGGTCTATGTGTTTGTTGATGGAGTTTGTGGATGAGTGCCAAGCTTCTAGGAATTCCCTGGCTGTTCTTTGTTTCGCTTGCCCTATAATGGTAGTGTTGTCCCAGTCAAATTCATGTTACTTGTCATCTGCATGTGTGGCTACTAGGGATAGCTGGTCATGTCGTTTCGTGGCTAGTTGGTGTTCGTGAATTCGGATCATTAGCTGTCTTCCAGCAACGAGCCCCCGAACTACAAATCTTCTCACAAACTTTGAATTAGTAATCATCTTATCTAATTGGAAACTTTAAATGTGAATGAGGTAAAAGCCTTACATCAAAATATTTGCCCTACTTAGAACAAATAATTTGTCTCAACAAGCATCCTGTGGCAAATTCCACAGAATGTTGCATTTTGGATTTAATCTCTAAGTACCAGAAATTATGTCAAAAATTGTAAACTGTGTTTACTTATTGAATGACAGGAGTAAAAATGTCTTTGTATAACCCCTTATTAATTTTGTGACAGTTTAAGAATGGTAACAGATGTTTGTAAAATGTCTAGATGGTTAGTATATCTTATTCAAGTCAATAGACAATAGGTCTTCATTTATCATTCCTCTGTCAGTCTTGTATCCGTAACATATTGAAGCAATAATTAACATTATTTTTTTCATTTACATGAAGTTAACGGAACAATTTATTTTGCTGCAGACTTGTACAA
>NW_025214219.1:0-21423 GCF_004010195.1 Chiloscyllium plagiosum | reverse complement strand
CTGAAGGATTATGGGACAAAGACAGGGATTTGTCATGATAATGAAGATTACCAAGATTTGGGTGAATTGTAGAATAGACTCAAGAAGCTAAATAGCCTCCTCGTGTTCTGATGTTGATGTAACCGTGGCTCCCTTATTCTCTGCAAGTGCAACTCCCGTTGTGTTTAAGGTTATTTTTCAGAACCTGGTTGCAAATTAGTGACTTGAGTCCTGACCAGAAAAACATCAGTATGAGGGCCTTCGCTGGTCTTCATGCGCTTCACAGATGATAAACTGACACAGCCAGCATTTATTATCCTGATAAATATTGGGATAGTTTGGTGGGATCACTTGTGATGCAGCATGATTAGCATTTCTGATGATACTCCAACTACTTTTACGTATTGCTGTTGTCTTCACTCAGTCCGGTGTATTCGTGGATTACAGAGCAAGTTTTATTTGAGTCAGGGGAAGCAGCTCACTTCACTCTGTACTGTTTGTCTTCCTATCTTTCACTGTCCAATATTATTTGAGCATGCCATTCTCGGGGGAGACAAGATAGTTTCTCTACATTCACCATGGAGATGGTGTAACAGTACATGGAGGAGGAGGAGCTGCGTGCACAGCACCAAGTGTCACTCCTCAAACTGCGAGGACAAGCCTTGAAGGAAAAGCCCAAAACAGAGCTGGCCTGGTTGGAGTCCCAGAAAAAGGGAGGAGCTGACCTATGCAGTGATGTTAAGCTTAATACCTTTCAATAATGTGATGTTAGAATGTGCAGTTCCTTCCAGTAATCCTTCCCAGAGATGGGAGGAAAACCATTGTCTTTTCGCATTGCAGTGGGGCTGTTCAGAATCTAGGTATTCACATCATCTTTCCCCTTATCACTATTGTGGATTGAGTAGAATGAAGTCAATTTTGATTTTTTTTTCAGATTTTTAAGTTCGTTCTTTGAATTTGGATGTTTCTGGTAATGCTGGTATTTGTTACCTTTCCCACATTCTCGAAATGGTCACGGTGATGAGCTGACTTGAGCCACAGCAGCCTGCTGGGGAAACATAAACATATCAACCCTCACGTGCTGTTAGGTTCGGAGCTCAGGGTTCTGTAGCAAATTGATGCAAGACTGTTGCCCTAACCCACGGTTTAGGCTTTTAACCATTTTTCTTTCAAGGATGTCAGCACTGCTGGCAAGGCCAGTGTTGTCCCTTCTTCATTGCACTTTGGAAGTTGATGGTGAGCCATTTCGTCAGACATCTGCAGTTCATCTGCGACAGGTACAAGCACAATGCTAATAGGAAAGAAGCACCTGGGATTGTGATCCTATAGCAGTGAAGGAACGATATATTCCTAAGTCAGGACGGTGCGTGGCTTGGAGAGGAACTTACACGTAATGGTGTTACCATGTTATCTACTTGCCTGTGTCCTTTTAGGTGGCAGAGGTAGCAGGCTTTGAAGATGCTGTTGAAGGAGTTTAGTGAGTTGCTGCAGTGCATCATATAGTGCACATAGCTCTCACTGTTTATTGGTGAAGGGAGTGAATGTGTAGGTTGGTGAATGGGGTGCTGATCAAGCAGTTGCTACATCCTTACTGGTGTTATGTTTCTTGGGTTTGTACTGGGGAGACAGGAAATGAGTTACTTCGTGAAGAAGTTTCAGCCTCTGATCTGTTTAGTTGACATAATGTTGTATAGCTGATCCCGTTCAATTTCAGGTCGAGGTTAACTCTATTGTCCTAATCGTGAGGGAATCAGTGATGATAATACCACTTAATATCAAAAAGATTGCAAGAGATGGTCATTGCTTTGTATGTATGGTGTGCATGCCAACCATGCTGCCATGATACTGCCATCACTTAAACCAGACTAGTTGTGGGCAGAAGATTTCCTTCTTCAAAGACTATCCATGAATTAGTTGAGTTTTAATGGCTGCTTAACATCTTTGTGGACACTTTTACTGACACCAACTCTTTATTTCCAGACTTTCCTTTAAAGTACCTTTTTTTACTTTTGTGAGCATAAACAATAACTAATTGAAATAAATTTCGTCCAAATTGAGTATGACAAGTGTGTAGGGGCATTAAAGTTATAAAATATCAAGAATAATTTGCTGTTTAACAAAATCTTAAATCCTGATCATTCTCTTTCTGGTTTAGTTGCTAATTCAGCAGTGGTGAAAATGTGTGATCTCCTTGGGGAGATTTACCTAAGTTTGTCTGTAAATTCGAGCATCATTATTCCATGTGTAGGGAGCTATGGTTTAATAAAGAATTTGAATCTCTTATCAAGAGGAAGAAAGGCTAATGTTAGGAAGGGACGTGAAGCTCAGTTAGGAATCTTGAGAGTTACAAGTTAACCAGGAAAGACCTTAAGAGAGAGCTAAGAAGAGCCAGGAGGACACTTGAGAAGTCTTTGGCAGATAGGATCAAGGAAAACCATAAAATTTTCTATAAATATATCAAGAATAAAAGAATGATTAGATCAAGATTAGGGCCAATCAAGTATAGTTTTGGGAAGTTGAGTGTGGAGACCGAGGAGATGGGGAAGCACTAAATTAATATTTTTGTTTTGTCAGTATTCAGACTGGAAAAAGGCAGTGTTGTCGAGGAGAATACTGTGATGCAGGCTACTAGCCAAGACGGGATTGAGGTTCATGAGGATGTGTTAGCAATTCTGTAAAGTGTGAAAAGGTACAAGTCCTCTGAGCCAGATGGGATTAATCCCGGGATTCTCTGGGAAGCCAGGAAGCCAGGAGGAGATTGCTGAGCCTTTGGCTTTGATCTTCATGTCGTTATTGTCTACAAGAATAGTACCAGAAGAATTGAGGATAGTGAATGTTGATTCCTTGTTCAAGAAGGGGAGTAGAGACAACCCTGAAAATTATAGACCAGTGAGTCTTACTTCAGTTGTGGGAAAAGTGTTTGAAAAGGCTATAACAGATAGGACTTATAATCATCCAGAAACGAAGAAGTTGATTAGTAATAGTCAACACCAGTTTTGTGAAGGTTAGGCCATGCCCCACAAAACTTATTGAGTTATTTTGAGAAAGTAACCAAACAGATGGATGAGGTTAAAGCAGTTAATATAGTGTCTGTGAATTTCAGTAAGGTATTTGACAAGCATGCCCTCGGGAGGCTATTCCACAAAATACGGAGGCATGGGATTATGGGTGATTTAGTGGTTTGGATCGGAAATTGGCTTGCTGAAAGAAGACTGAGGCAGGTGGATGATGGGAAATGTTCATGCTGGAGTCCAGTAATGAGTGATGTACCGCGAGGATCTGTTTGGGTCCACTGCTGTTTGTCATTTTTATAAATGACCTAGATGAGGGCATCGAAGGGTGAGTAAATTTGCAGATGACATTCAGGTTGGTGGAGTCGTGGGAGTGGTGAAAAATGTTGTAGGTTACAGAGGGATATGTACAAGCTGTAGAGCTGGGCAAACAGAGTTTAATGCAGAAAAGTGTGAGGTAAGCCACTTAGGAAGGAACAACTGGAATAAAGAGTGCTGGGCTAATGGTAAGATCCTTGGCAATGTAAATGAGCAGAGAGGTCTCTGTGTCCATGTACATAGAACTCTTAAAGTTGCCACCTAGGTTGCTCGCGTTGTTAAGAAGACATAGAGTGTGTTATCTTTTATAGACAGAGGGATTGAGTTTCGGAGCTATGGGGTCACGGTGCAGCTGTAGAAAACCTTTATGCGGCCACATTTGGAGTATTGGGTACAGTTCAGGTCACTGCATTATAGAAAGGATGTGGAAGCTTTAGAAATGGTGCAGAGGAGATTTACTCTGATGTAAACTTTTATGGAGGGAAGGTCTTATGAGGAAAGGCTGAGGGACTTGAGGTTGTTTTCATTGAAGAAGGTTGAGAGGTGACTTAATTGAGACATATAAGAAAGTCGTAGGGTTAGATTGAGTGGACAGAGAGAGCCTTTTTCCTCGAATGGAGATGGCTGGCACAAGGAGACAGATGGCAGAGGTAATTTCTTTATTCGGAGTTGAAGCGGCATGGAATGCACTTCCTGTAACCGTAGTGGGCTCACCAACATTAAGGGCATTTAAATGGTCATTCGATAAACATACTGTCGATAATGGAATTATGTAGGTTAGATGGGCTTTAGACTGTTAAAGTTCTATTAATCTATGCTTGTTATCAGCAAAGTTTCCCGTCTACATTGTCATTACAATATTTTTTAGTATTTTGCAGAAAAGATATAAGAATGGTTTGGCTGCTAGTGAGAAACATCAACTTGAGACTCAGTACTGGTATTACATTGATAATATGTGCATATATTTATTTATGTAGAGGTCAAATCTCTGCAACCTAAAACTGTATATGCAGGGATACCTGCTGCTGCTGAGAATACCATCCTTTGTATTCATAGATATCGCATTTTATTCTGCATTCTGTAGAACTGACAGCACAAGACATTGAGCTTTCAGCCGAATGTATCTGTGCTCCTGTTATTTCTCTCCCTTTAATCTGGCTCCTACCTGTTATCAGCATCTCCTACAAAGGGATCCAAACATCTTTGCGCTTGATCATGTGCATAGGAATGGGACTAGGTTGTTGAGT
Organism: Chiloscyllium plagiosum; assembly: GCF_004010195.1. Lineage (NCBI taxonomy): Eukaryota > Metazoa > Chordata > Chondrichthyes > Orectolobiformes > Hemiscylliidae > Chiloscyllium > Chiloscyllium plagiosum. The sequence goes on along the minus strand of NW_025214219.1, from coordinate 16,868 downwards.
CACTCATCTGTTTGCATTTCACAATAATACTTTCTTTGATCGTAATAATGATTATTTTATAATTTATCTACATCTCCCTGCCTTAGTCTGTTTCCCTGCATAATCATTCCCAAAATACAAAAACTGAGTCTCACTTTAGAACTTGTCAATTTATTCAAAGCCTAGTATATGTTTTATTGAATGGGCCAAAGCAGTGAGGGGTAAGAAATGGTAAATATTGGGATTTGGACAACCATATGTATGAAAGACCTTTCCTGAATGGTTTAGCATTGGTTTTAAAATGATGACCCCTTGTGCTGGTCCCCCACACTAGAGAAATCTCACTGCGAGTTCTCTCCAAGTAGTGCAGTGTTTTTCTTACCCTCATCTTTTTTATTTCCCCCCATTGCCCTGGTGTAACAGTCTCAGAATTGAACTGCAATGTGAAAATGTTCACTAGTGCCAATCTTGCTTTGCCTTTCAGTGGTTGTTGTGGCACACTGGAGGTCCATGCAAAATGTTGCAGTAATTGTTCTTCCTGGTGGGATTATCAGCTTTACATCATTGTATACGCTTTTTATATCCTATGAAGAAGATTGTATAAACGATAGAGGATGCAAACAGGCCTTATTGCGGTGGGACAATGCTCAATGGTCTCAAAGTGCCAAGAACCCGGCACTATGCCTCACATTGCCAGAAACCCAGGTTCGATTCCACCTCCAGGCGCCTGTCTGTGTGGAGTTTGCACATTCTCCTCGTGTCTGCGTCGGATTCCTGCCTCGGTCCAGAAATGTGCAGGTTAGTAGGATTGGCCATGCTAAATTGTCCATAGTGCCTAGAGATGTGCAGGCTACGTGAATTAGCCATGAGAATTGCAGGGTTACAGGGAAAGTGTAGGAGAGTGAGGCTGGGTGGGGTGCTGTTCGAAGGGTCATTGTAGACTCAATGGGCGAAATGGGCGTGTTCCACCACTGTAGGGATTCTACGATTTGTTCCAATCAGTTCACATCAGTTTTACTGCTCCACTCAAGCTTCTTGTCACGTTTTCTCACCTATTACTCTAACCCTCTATTCCTCTATCCCTCTTATATTGTCTATCTTCCCCTTAAACACACGAATGAGATTGGATTCAACCACTCCCTGTGCTTCATTTTTGTAATCCAGTTATGCAGCACCTCCATATCTCCCTGTTGGATTTCTTGTTGACGACTTTATGACCTCAAGGTAAGCTCTTCCATTTGAAAAGAAACATTCTGTCTGTATCCAGTCTGTTAAATCCTCTCATCATTTTAAAGACTTCTGTCACGTTCCCTTTTGGCCTCCTTTCAAAGAGAGACGTAGCCTGTTAACCCTTTGCTGACATGTAAACCCACACATTTCTGTGATCCACCTTGTCAATCGTTTCTGTGTACACACTTCGGTTTCTCTTTTTCTATTTATTGTATGGTAATCAGCGTGCACACAGTATCCAAGTGTGGTTTAAGTAAGGTTTGATTCAGGTTCAGCATATTTAATGCATAATTAGATGGGGTTGATGTGCCAAACTACTTTGATTTTTTCTGATCTAATTAATTTAAATAAATGTGACGTACTGCATTTTGGTAAGGCAGATCAGGCAGGACTCAATGGTAACGTCCAGGTCAGTGTTGCCGAAGAAAGAGACCTTGGGGTGCAGGTTCGTAGTTCCTTGAAAGCGGAGTTTCAGTCAGACAGGGTGGTGAGGAAGCCGTTTTGTATGCTTGCCTTTATTAATCAGTGCAGTGAGTGTAGGGGTTAGGATGTCCTGTAGTGGCTGTACAGGATATCGATGAGGCCATGGTGTGTTGTGAAACTAAAAAAGGGTTTGGAAAAGCTTTACAAGATTCTTGCTCGGTTGAATGTTTTGAGATATCGAGAGAGGGTGAAGGATAATCTTCAACCTTTATATAATCATAAGGGGCAGGAATAGGGTGAATAGCCAAGGTCTTTTCCCCAGGATAAGGGAGTCAAAAACTAGGCAGCATAGGTGAGAGCTATGAGGCAACTTTTTCACGCATGTGTGGAATGAGCTGCCAGAAGTGGTGGCGGAGGCAGCTATAATTGCAACATTAAACAAGAATCTTAAAGGGTCTATCAATAGGAGGGGTTTAAAGGGATATGGGCCAAATGCTGGCTAATAAGACGAGATCAATGTAGAATATCTGGTCAGCATGGATAAATTGGACCAAAGGGCCTGTCTCCAATTTGAGCATCTAAGTCTAACTGACTATTTGTGTTTTGAGAATCATCATTTTCTTTCAGCTTGTTGGTAGATGCTCCAAACCCTGGCTTGGTGAAACCCTTTTCCTCTCCCATGTTGTTGCCCGTGCTGTAATAAAGGTTGTTTAGCTCAGTTAGCTGGATTGCTGGTTTGCAATGCTGTGATGCCAACGTGCAGGCTCAATTTCTGCATCGGCTGAGGTTATCATGAAGGCTCCACCTTTTCAAATTTGTTCCTCACCTGGGGTGCGGTGACCCTCAGGTTAAACCACCACATTTTCTGTCATGACAAAGCAGCCCTACTGCCTTCCAGGGCTATGGTGACTTAAGATTACTCAGTGATAAAATGATTAGAAATGGTATATTCTTTATTGTTTGGTGTATTTCCTTTTGGTGACTTTTGTTATGAGACCTAGGGGCAGAGAAGGAAAATGTTTGATCATTAAAAGTGGGGATAAAGTAGGCTTACAGGGAGGAGAAAGTAAGGACTGCACATGCTGGAGATCAGAGTTAATTGTGTAGTGCTGGAAAACACAGCAGGTCAGGCAGCATGCGAGAAGCAGGAGAACTGATGGTTCGGGCATAACCTCTTCATCAGGAATGAGGCTTGTGGGTCGGGGCTGAGAGATATATGGGAGGGGGTGAGATTTGGCGGAAGGTAGCTGGGAAAACAATAGGTCGATGAAAGTAAGGGAGAAGGTGATCAGTCAGAGTGGGAAGTGACGGACTGGTCCGGAGGGCGGTGGCGAGTTGCTACGGTAGGAAGTGCAAAACCTGCACCCACACCTCTCCCCTCACCTCTGTCCAAGGCCCCAATGGATCCTTCCACGTCCATCCAAAATTTACCTGCACCTCTATCAATGTCATCTATTGCATCCGTTGCACCCGGTGTGATTTCCTCCACATTGGATAGACGGGACGCCTTCTTACGAATCATTTCACAGAACGTCTTTGAGACACCCGCATCCACCAACCCCACCGCCCCGTGGCTGACCACTTCAACACCCCCATCTAATCCATCAATGGCATGCAGGTCTTGCGCCTCATCCACCTCCAAACCATTGCCAACCGATGCCTGGAGGAGGCAAACCTCATATTCTGCCTTGGGACCCTGACACCACACGGGATAAATGTGGATTTCAACAGCTTCCTCATTTCCCTTTATCCCACATTATCCCAGTCCCAAGCCTCCAACTCGGCACTGCCCTCTGGCCCTGTCAATCGCTCACCCTCTGGCCTATCATCTTCTCCACAATTTTCATCCACCTATCGCTTTCCAAGCTATCTTATTCCAACCCCACCTCTCCCATTTATCTCTCAGCCCCCCGAACCACAAACCTCATTCCTGATGACGGGCTTATGCCCAAAACATCAATTCCCCTGCACCATGGATGCTGCCTGACCTGCTGTGTTTTTCCAGCATTACACTCTCAACACTTGCCTTCACAGCAAAATGCTACGAGTTAACACTCAGTTTCATAGATAATCGTGGAACTGAATTTGTTAATTGAGAAATTTGGGCTACTCCACCATCATTGATAACAGCCCTTAAGTTGAACAATTCTTACAGGAAAAATAGCACTGAAGAGTCACGATGCTAAATGGGACAAATTTTTGAGCCAATTTAGGAACTTGAGACTGGGCATCCATGAGGCACTGTGGGCCACCAGCAGCAGCAGAATTGTACTCCTCAATCTGTAGTCTCCTGGTTTGGCCTATCACACACTCAACCATTAGCATCAATCCAGGAGATCAGCCCGGGTTCAATGGAGAGTGCAGGAGGGCATCCCTGAACAAGCATTTGGCAGACCTAAAAGTGAACTGCCAACCTGGGGAATCTATCAAACGGGACTACCTGTGCGCCAAACAACATAAACAGCAAGTGATAGGCAGAGCTAAGCGATCCCAGTGAATTAGATCTACATTCTGTAGTCCTGTCACATCCAGTCATGAATGATGGTTGAAAATCTTTTTTCTAAAAGAAAGCTTGCTGGAGGAGAAGACTCTCAAGTATCCCTATCGTCAATAATGGAAGAGCCCAACAGATTAGTGCAAAAGTTCAGGCTGAACCAATTGCAGAAATCTTCAGTCAGGCGTTGATGATCCATCTTGGCATTATCCAGCGGTCCCCAACATTGGAAATACCAGTCTGTAATGAATTTGACTCATTCCACACGATACCAAGGAACGGTTAGAAGCACTGGAGACTGCAAATACTATGGGCCTGACAACATTCTGACATCAACCCGACAATATAGAAAATTTCCCAGATATGTCCTGTACACAAGCAGAACAAATCCAACCTGGCCATTTACCACCCTATTACTGTCGCTCACCAGTAAAGTGATGGAAGGGGTCATCAACAATTCTAACAAGCAGCACCCGCTCAGCAATAACCTGCTCAGCAATACCTAGATTGGGTTCTGCTCGGGCTACTCAGCTCCTGACCTCCTGTCAAGTCTGAGAGGGTACATCAATTGTAGGTGTAAAAGACTATGAGATCATGGACAGGGCAGACAGGAAGAACCTGTTCCCCCATGTTGAAAGGTCAATAATAAGGTGGGCATAATTTTAAGGTGAAGGGCAGGAGATTTAAAGGGGATTTGGGGAAACGCTTTTTGCACCCAGAAGGTGTTGAGGGTCTGGAATACATTGCCTGGGAGGAAGTAATCTTTAAAAGTATTACTTCTCCACAGGCAATCTTTAATGTTTGCGGAAAAGCACTTGAAATGTCATAACATTTAAAGCTTTGGGCCAAATGCTGGAATTATTGTAGATAAGTCGGCACAGACTTAATGGGCTGAAGGGCCTTTTTTGTGCTATATGATTATGACTATGACTCTACAATAGAGTCATAGTCCTTAGATACTGAAGGAATCATTGTACAATTTCCGTAAAATTTGCACAGACAAGGCTTGGGCTGACACGTAAAGGCCAGGTAATGGGCATCTCTAACAAGGGAGATTCTAATTATCATCTCTTGATCCTAACCCTAACCCTAACCATCTATTATGGCAGACAGAAAATAAAGAGTGACAAGCAGTGAGTAGAGGGGTGCTGCAAGGCCCAGTGCTTGGATCCAACACATTAATGCTTTAGATGAGGAAGTGCAGGTAAATCTACAGATCTTCGGAACAGTGCATCTCTAACTTCTTCCTTGGCCACATCCTACAGGCAAGGAGAAGCAACTGGGGTCCAATCAACTTGATCCATGCTTCTGTCAATAGATGTAGAGCTGGAGAAGCACAGCAAGTCAGACAATATCAGAGGAGTAGGCAAGTCGGCCTTTCAGGCTGGGACCCTTCAACAGACCTTCCCTCCATTATAAGGTCAGAATGTGCACTCATTGCTGAACATCTCTAATGTTCAGCACTATCTGTAACACTTGAGATACTGAAGCAAACTCTGTTTAAATGCAGCTAAGGGGGGTCAATATACAGGCTTGTGGCAAGAAAAATTGTGACAACCCCAGTTAAAAACCATCTGCAATAAGAGGCAATCTAACAACCGTCCCTTGACATAAATTTCCATTACTGAATTTCCCTCTATTAAAACCCTGAGGGTTACCATTGACCAGAAACTCAACAGGACGTACCACACAAACACAGTGTGGCTACAAGAGCAAGTCAGATGCTAGGAATACTGTGGCGAGCAACTCACCTCCTGACTCTCCGAAGTCTGTTCACCATCTCCAAGACACAAGCCAAAATGGTGATGGCATGCTCGCCACTTAGCTGGAATGGTGGAGTTCCAACAACACAAGAGGCTTGATACCATCCAGGACATGTTAGCAGTTTGATTGGCACCACATCCACATGCACTCCCTCCCTCCACCGCTAAGGATCAGTAACAGCAGTATGTATGATCTAAAGATGCATTGCAGAGATTCACCAAAGATCTTTAGGCAGCAACTTATAAACCTACAACCACTTCGATCTTGAAGGACAAGGCCAGCAGATGCATAGTAGTTATTTCTCATCTGGTCATCCCATAACAGGCATTAGTTGCATTTAAGAGAGTTTATAATTAACTAATACTTTGAAAAATTCAGTGTTACTTATTCAAATAAAGTACCTTCAGATAACGAGTGGACCATTCTGATATTTTTGCAGTGTTGTGCCCTTGCTGAAATAACATGCATATAACTGGAACCTGCCTTATTTAACCCTAAATCATCTGTTTTCATCTTGTATCTAGCACATTAAATGATAACAGATGACTTTTGTGCAATGGTACTATAACATCTAGGCTAGAAATCCTAAATATCAATTTCCAAAATATTCAGTGATGATTTTTCAATAGACTGCTTCACACCCCACTGCGAAAGAGTGCCATGGACTGTTGAAACCACACCTATAATTCCTCACCTGATAACTGGTAATTTATGATAGTCAAGTGATATTTGAAGATCTGAACTTCACTTGGAAAGATAAAGAACCAAAAGGCCTAAATCAGATTGGTTAACTTAAACTGAAAATAGACTTGAGGTGAATTGCTGTAAAACATCCCCTTAAATTTGAGATTAATTTATGACATGAAGGGACGGGGAAATACATTATGTCAAGTGGATCTGAAGGTTTCAGTTATGAGTTTCTGTAGGTCTTTACAAAATGCGGGGTGAGTCCCAACTTGAGGTCACAACCTGAAATTTTGGTGTCATGAGCTCCAAGGTAGCAATGGTCAAACCCATCCCTATCCAGACACTCTGAGTTTTAGCAATTTACAAGCATTAAAATGGTGTCACGGTGGAAACATGTTTGAGAAACTCTGATCGAATAAATCTTTTAAATAACTGTCATTAAGTTGTGTTGGAGTTTATATCAAATTCTTCATTGTTTTTAATCCTTTTAGACTTGGAAGTGTTGTGTTATCCTTTAATTCCATGAACTCCCACTTCATTCAGGCCCTGTTTTAGTTTTGTAAAATGAGAGTCATGTTTATGCAAACCTTACTATGTGAGCTGAATGCCACAGTTCCAACATTGAAAGAGTGAAAGATGGCAATCCTCTTGTTGCTCAGTGAACTGCAGCCTTACATCTGCAGCCAGATCAGCAAAGATCAGAATCCCTCGGGCGTTGAAGGAAAGTTCAGTTATACAGATGAAAGACTAAACTTTTCCCTCTTTGCCAAACATGCTGGTTGGTTGGAGATGAAGTACTCTGGCCTTACTCTCACGACAGATTCGTGTGTTTTTGAAGTTGGTTGTGAAGTGGGATAGTACATCACGAGTGTGAATTTGGAACATTGATTTAATTCACTCTCTTCTATTTTCTTTACCTCGTTCCGGTTTGTCAACAGACAAACAGAATTTTACTTTGCTTGTGAGTGTACCATCGAGGAATATTTCTTCATTCTGCATCCCAATGCTGCTGACATGATCACTCTTTTTCAGAGGGATGTGTAAGCTGTGGTTGGACCATTAAGAAGGTAGTGCTTAAGATTCTCCTACTATCCAAGTCAGAAAGAGAAATAGAGCTGGTGTTGGCTTCACTGAGCTCTGTTGTTATTTGAAGTGAACAAACCTTAGCAGAGGAGTTGTGTTGAGCCAGAAGGTGTAGGGAGGTTAGTTATAAATTCATGTATGGAATACTTGGAATTTTTGTTTAAAATGTGAGGCTTTCTTGAGTACCTAAAATATAAAGCAATTTTGAGGTAATACTCAGCTGCTTCTTTTTTTCGTTTTCCTCCTTTTTTTGTAGAGTCTGGTCTCCTGTCCATTGCTTCTTTTCGGTCTTTACGTCTCATCACTGGGCATCTCTCAGTGTCTATTTTCACAACCAGCATCCTGAATTCCAGCTGTACATCTACAACTAGTTGGGCAGGTACTGTGCAACCTCTGCTTCTCACTGATCGAGCATGGACTGTTTCATCACATGCACGTGGATGATGTGGGGGTCGGTGGAGTGTCAAGGGAAAGGAATTGTGTTGAGAAATGTGCATTCCTTTGTCTTAGGTGAGGTTTCACGTAGATGCAGCAAGCTGCTGGTAGGCAATATACTGCAGACTTTATAATTAATCTGCAACGTACTTTAAAATGGGCATTACTGTGAAAGCAAGAAGTTGAAGTTATGCAAGCCATCGTGAGCTGCACGTGCTTACAGGATACTATTAAAGGTTGACTTGTTTAATGTTGAGTTGGACTTTTGCAAATAGTCTGTCAGAGTTAGCAGACCACTAATCTTGATAGATGTAGCATTAAGAAATCTAAAATTTGATTTTCAAGCTTGAATTTTCCAATAGCAATGCTCCTTTACGAGTGCAATGTGTGTTTGGTGAACATTTGAGGTATTCTGATGAATGTGGAATCTTAATTGGAATGTAACTGTCACAGTGGACATGAGAACCTCCAATTACATGCAGCTACATTTGTTAAAGCCCCTATCAGTTTAATAGTGCTTTCAGATTTTAGATCTTTGTTTAAAATTGGAAGTACGATAACAAATATAATTCAGAGCTCAGTGCTGCATTTAGTGGCATGCTGGACAAGCTCACGAGCATTTTGGATAATTTTAACAATGGCAGGAATTCTGTGTTGATTTCTCATTTGAATTTAATCTTGCTTCAGAGCTACTTCATTTCCCCTTTTTCATATTTTGATTTAAACTGCATTCAAAATGAAGTTTTTTACTTTTATGCTTTTCTGCAGCTCCTTTGTAGATTCCCACAAAAAAGACAATTACATCTCCCCCTTTTTGCTTTCAGATCAGTATTTTTGCAAGTTGACCGTTGGTATTTCTATCTGTAACTGGGTTGTTAATCTACCATTTTCTTCGTGTTCGGAAAAAAGGACATGGCATTGATGGAAGGATAACTTAACTGAGATTGTAACTGGATGAGCCACATAAATAGCTCAGCGGCTGACTATTCTGCAATGAATAGCTGTCTAAAGCCTGAGAGGCACTTTTTGGGAGTGGGATGGAACAGTTTCTATGTACTTGGATGAGGCTGCTCCAATAGCAAGGAAAAAGCTTGACATTGTCCTGAGCAAAACAGCCCACTTGGTTGATACCCCACCCATTGACTTCATCCTCAACGGCACACATTTGCAGCAGTGTGTACAATACATAAGATGCACTATAGCAATTAACCAAGGCTGTATTGACAGCACCTTGCATGCCCATGATTTGGGCCATCTTAAGATAATGGCAGCTACTGCTCCCTTACTAATGTTACCATCACCCATTTCCCCTCCAAGCTGCATCATATCACTAAGCCTGGAACACATCCTGACTGCACATTGGGTGTACCTTCAAGAAGGCAGCGTACCACCACTTAAGGGCAATTGGGAATGAGCAACAAATGCTGGTTTCATTGGCAACCCTCCTAGTCCATGAAACCATTTTCAGTAAAAGCAAGTAATACGAATATACCCTCTGGTTACAGTGCAGCTGTACACAATCTGCAGTACCCTCTGGTTACAGTGCAGCTGTACACAATCTGCAGACACTGTACTATGAACTTAACCTGTTTAAATTGTATTTTTGTTAGAACGCTACATTTAACTGAACATTTATTCATGAGGGGGTACAGCTTTGTCATTTTGCAGCAATGTCATGGTATTTCATGATAATCCAGTTTAATTGAAGACCTCTTTGTCTATGCAATGTGATGTGAAATTTTAGATATAATGGCATTGACTATATAGCAGGCTGTACTACGTTTCCGAATAATATCAACCCAGAATTACTGGAATTACTTTAAATTTTGCATGATTTTTCAATATGAATTTTGTTTGTTGTGGGAATGTTGTAATATTGGAAAACTAATAGAAACTAGCACCCTCTCTCAGGGTGAATTAAATACCACTGGAACTTTGGAATAAGTGTGCTAATGTAAATCTTTAAAGAGGCTGTTAAAAAAAAAGATTTTCTTTTGTGATCCACAGTGTAATAGAGATTTACAGCATGGCAACAATCCCTTCAGTCCAATCTGCCCATGCCGACCAGATATCCCAACGCAATCTAGTCCCACCTGCCAGCACCTGGCCCATATCCCTCCAAACCCTTCCTATTCATATACCATCCAAATGCCTCTTAAAGGATGCAATTGTACCAGCCTCCACCACATCATTTCATACACGTACACCCTCTGCGTGAAAAAGTTGCCCCTTAGGTCTCTTTCATATCTTTCCACTCTCAAACTAAACCTATGCCCTCTCGTTCTGGACTCCCTGACCCCCAGGGATAAGACTTTGTCTATTTATCCTATCCATACCCCTCATAATTTTGTAAACCTCAATAAGGTCACCCCTCAGCCTCCGACGCTTCAGAGAAAACAGCCCCAGCCTGTCCATCCTCTCCCTGCAGCTCAGATCCTCCAACCCTGGCAACACCTTGTAGATCTTTTCTGAACCCTTTCAAATTTCACAACATCTTTCCGATAGGAAGGCGACCAGAAATGCACGCAATATTCCAACAACGGCCTAACTAATGTCCTGTACAGCTGCAACATGGCCCCCCAACCCCTGTACTCAATACTCTGACAATAAAGGAAAGCATACCAAATGCCTTCTTCGCTATCCTATCTACCTGCGACTCCACTTTCAATGAGTTATGAACCTGCACTTCAAGGTGTCTTTGTTCAGCAACACTCCCTTGGACCTTACCATTAAGTGTATAAGTCCTGCTAAGAATTGCGTTCCAAAAATGCAGCAGCCCGTATTTATCTGAATTAAACTCCATCTCTACTTCTCAGCTCAATGGCGCATCTGGTTCAGATCCTGTTGTAATCTGAGGTAACCCACTTTGCTCTTCACTACACCTCCAATTTTGGTGCCATCTACAAACTTACTAACTGTGCCTCTAATGCTCGCATCCAAATCATTTATGTAAATGACAAATAGTAGAGAGCTCAGCACCGATCCTTGTGGCACTCCACTGGTCACAGGCCTCCAGTCTGAAAAACAAACCTCCACCACCACCCTTTGTCTTCTATCTTTGAACCAGCTCTGTATCCAAATGGCTTGTTCTCCCTGTATTCAATGAGATCTAACCTTGCTAATCAGTCTCCCATGGGGAACCTTGTCAAACGCCTTACTGAGGTCCATATAGATCACATCTACTGCTCTGCCCTCATCCATCTTCCGTTTTACTTCTTTAGAAAACTCAATCATGTTTGTGAGACATGATTTCCCACGCACAAAGCTATGATGACTATCCCGAATCAGTCCTTGCCTTTCCAAATACATGTACATCCTATCCCTCAGGATTCCCTCCAACAACTTGCCCACCACCGAGGTCAGGCTCACCAGGCTTTCGTTCCCTGGCTTGTCTTTACCGCCCTTCTTATACAGTGCCAACCTCCAGTCTCCTGGCACCTCACATGTGACTATCGATGATACAAATATCTCCGCAACAGGCCCAGCAATCACTTCTCTAGCTTCCCAAAGAGTTCTCAGGTACATTATACAGTGCCAACCTCCAGTCTCCTGGCACCTCACATGTGACTATCGATGATACAAATATCTCCGCAACAGGCCCAGCAATCTCTAGCTTCCCACAGAGTTCTCAGGTACACCTGATCAGGTCCCGGGGATTTATCCACCTTTATCCGTTTCAAGACATCCAGCACTTCCTCCTCTGTAATCTGGACATTTTGCAAGATGTCACCATCAATTTCCCTACAGTCTATGTCTTCCACATCCTTTTCCACAGTAAATATTGATGCAATATATTCATTTAGTATCTCCCCCATTTTCTGTGGCTCCACACAAAGGCCACTTTGCTGATCTTTGAGGGGCCCTATTCTCTCCCTAGTTACCCCTTTGTCCTTAATATATTTGTAAAAATCCTTTGGATTATCCTTAATTGTATATGCCAAAGCTATCTTATGTCCGCGTTTTGCCCTCCTGCTTTCCCTCTTAAGTATACTCCTACTTTCTTTATACTCTTCTAAGGATTCACTCGATCTATCCTGTCTCTACCTGACATATGCTTCCTTCTTTTTCTGAACCAAACCCTCAATTTCTTTAGTCATTCAGCATTGCCTATACTTATCAGCCTTCCTTTTCACCCAGACAGGAATATACTTTCTCTGGATTCTTATTATCTCATTTCTAAAGGCTTCCCATTTTCCAGCCGTCCCATTTACCTGCGATCATCTGCCTCCAATCAGCTTTCGAAAGTTCTTGCCTTTCTCCAATTTAGAACTTCAACTTTAAGATCTGGTATATCCTGTTCCATCACATTTTAAAACAATAGAATTATGGTCGCTGGCCCCAAAGTGCTCCCCCACTGACATCTTATTCACCTGCCCTGCCTTATTCCCCAAGAGTAGGTCAAGATTTGCAGCTTCTCTTGTCGGTACATCCACATACTGTATCAGAAAATTGTCTTGTACGCACTTAAGGAATCCCTCTCCATCTAAACCTTTAACACTATGGCAGTCCCAGTCGATGTTTGGAAAGTTAAAATCCCCAACATAACTACCCTATTATTGTTAGAGATAGCTGAGATCTCCTTACAAGTTTGTTTCTCAATTTCCCTCTGACTATTGGTGGGCCTATAGTACAATCCAAATAAGGTGATCATCCCTTTCCTATTTCTCAGTTCCACCCTAATAACTTCATGGATGCATTTCCGGGAATATCCTCCCTCAGCAGAGCTGTAATGCTATACCTTATCAAAAATGCCACTCCCCCTCCTCAATTGCCTCCCTTTCTATCCTTCCTGTAGCATTTGTATCCTGGAACATTAAGCTGCCAGTCCTGCCCATCCCTGAGCCATATTTCTGTAATTGCTATGATATCCCTGTCCCATGTTCCTAACCATGCCCTGAGTTCATCTGCCTTTCCTGTTAATTTATTAGTCCTACCTTGTCCCTGCCTGCCCTGATTTTTTCACTCACTTCTGTTCTCACCTGTACCCGTCTTAGATCCATCTCTTTCCTCACTCTCTCTCTTGGTTCCCCCCTCCCCCCCCCACCCCCCACTTTACTAGTTTAAATACTCCCACGCAGTCCTAGCAAATTTCCCTGCCAGTGTATTAGTCCGCTTCCAATTTTTGTGCAATCTGTCCTTCTTGTACAGGTCACTTCTACCCCAAAAGAGATTCCAATGATCCAAAATTGTGAATCCTTCTCCCATACGCTAGCTCCTTAGCCATGTATTCATCCGCTCTATCCTCCTATTCCTGCCCGCACTAGCTTGTAGCACTGGGAGTAATCCAGATATTACTACCCTTGAGGACCACGGTTTTAAATTTCTACCCACATCTCTGTAATCTCTCTTCAGAATTTCAATCTTTTCCCTTCCAATGTTGTTGGTTCCAATGTGGACAATGACGTCCTGCTGGCCCCTCTTCCCGTGAGAACATTCGGCACACTCTCTGAGACATCCTTGATCCTGCCACCAGGGAAAAATATACACCATTCTGCTTTTTCTCTGCTGGCTACAGAAACGTCTGTCTGCACCTCTGACTGCAGAATCCCTAACACAATTGATCCCTTGGAAGCCGACGTACCCTTCGTTGCATTAGATCCAATCTCAATACCAGAAACTTAGCTGTTTGTACTGTGTTCCCCTGAGGATCCATCACCTTCTACATTTTCCAAAACAGCATACCTGTTTGAAATGGGTATATCCACAAAAGCAAACCTGCTCTAGCTGCCTACCTCTCTTAGCCTTCCTGGAACTAACCCAAATATGTGACTGCATCTGAGACTTCCCCCCTTTCTATAACTACCGTTCATCACATACTGTTGCTGTTGAAAATTCCTCATCGCTTCGATCTCTCTCTCCAACCGATCCACTAGATCTGATACGATTCGCATCCAACAGCATTTGTGGCAGATATAATCCGCAGTAACCCTTAAACTCTCTTTAAATACCACCTCTGACAAGATGGAAATATCACTGCACATGAAGGGGATGATTACAGTTTTTGGTAGGGATCAGGGAGGGAGAATTTGATTGCAGTTTTGTGTCGGGATCAATCGGGAATTTGATGATGACAGTGTTGGGTAGGGATCTGTGAGGGAGTGGTTGATTGCAGGCTTGTGCAAGGATCAGTCAGGAGGTTCGGATTACATTGTTGGCTTAGGGTCAGTCAGGGAGAAGGATATGTCTTTGTATGGTAGATATAGTCAGGGAGGAGCCGATTACTGTATTGGTTCTGGATTAATCAGGGAGGCGGAGTGAGTACAGTGTTGTGTAGGGATCAGTGAGAAGGGGGTGAGTTCAGTGTTAGGTAGGGATAAGTCAGTCATGGGGTGATTACAGTATGGGATATGGATGTGTCAGGGAGGAGGTGAGTGCAGAGTTGGATCGGGATCAGTCAATGAGGGGGAGATTGCAGTGTTGAGTAGGGATCAGTCATGGAAGGGGTGAGTGCAATGTTGTGTAGGGATCATTTGGAGATGGTGAGATATAAGTGTTAATGGGGGATCAGTAAAGGAGAGGGAGATTACAGTGAATAGGGACAGGGAGATTGCAGTGTGGGGTAGTGATCAGTCAGTGAGAGGGTCATGGCAGTTTTGGGTAGTGATATGTCAGGAAGGGGTTAATTACAGTGTTGTGTCAGGGATCAATCAGATAGAGGGTGAGTGCAGTGTTGGGCAGGGATCTGTCAGGGAAGGGCAGATTGAAGTGTTGTGTAGAGATCAGTCAGGGAAGCAGTGATTGCAGTGTTGGGTAGGGATCAGTCAGCGAGGGGGAGATTGCAGTGTTGGGTAGGGCTCAGTCAGGGAGGGGGAGATTACAGTGTTGGATAGTGATCAGTCAGGGATGGGGAGATTGCTGTATGGGATAGTGATCAGTCAGGGAGGGGAAGATGGCAGTGTTGGGTAGGAATCAGTCATGGAGGGAAGATTGCTGAGTTGGGTAAGCGATCAGTCAGGGATGTGGAGATTGCAGTGTTGGGTAGGGATCAGTCAGGGAGGGGTGATTTCAGTGCGGGATATTGATCAGTCAGGGAGGGGAGATTGCATTGTGGGATATGGATGAGTCAGAGAGGGGAAGATTGCAGCGTTGGGAGGGAGTGATCATAGTGTTGGGTAGGGATCAGTCAGGGAGGTGGAGAATGTAGAGTTGGGTAGGGATCAGTCAGGGAGGGGGAGATTGCAGTGTTAGGTCGGGATCTGTCAGGGAGGGGGAGATCACACTGTTGGGAAGAGATCAGTCAGGGAGGGTGTGATTGCAGTGATGGATATGGATCAGTCAGTGAAGGGGCGATTGCTGTGTTGGGGAGGCATCAGTCATGAAGGTGATGATTGCAGTTTTGTGTCGGGTTCAGTCGGGAATTTGGTGATGACAGTGTTGGGAAGGGATCTGTGAGGGAGTGGTTGATTGAAGTCTTGTGCAGTGATCAGTCAGGAAGGTGCAGATTGCATTGTTGGCTTGGGGTCAGTCAGGGTGGGGGAGATTTAGTGTTCAGTAGGGATCAGTCAGGGAGGGGGAGATTGCAGTATTGGGGAGCGATCAGTCAGGGAGGGGAGATTGCAGTTTTGCAAAGGGATCGGTCAGGGAGGTATAGATTGCAGTGTTGAGTAGTGATCAGTCAGGGAGAGAGTGAGTGCAGTGTGGGGTAGGGACCAGTCAGGGAGAGAGGGATTACATTATTGTGAAGGGATCAGTCTGTCAGGGTGAGATTACTTTATTGTGCAGGCATCAGTCAGGAAGGGATTGAGTAGCGTGACTGGTATGGATCAGGAAGTGAGCTGAGGCGGTGATTATAGTTTTGGGTAGGTATCAGTCAGGGAGAAGGTGATGGCAGTGTTGTGTTGTGATCAGTCAGGAAGGGGTGATTACAGTGTTGGTACAGGCCAGTCATGGAGGGGATGAGTACAGGGTTGGGTAGGGATTAGTCAGGGAGGGGCAGATTACAGTGTGGGATAGTAATCAGTCATGGATTGGGTGATTGCAGTTTTGGGTAGGGATCAGTCAGGGATGGGATGATGGCAGTATTAGGTAGTGATCAGTAAAGAAGGGGGTGATTACCGTGTTGGGTCAGGGATCAGTCAGAGAGGGGGTGAGTGCAGTGTTGGGCAGGGTGAGATTGCAGTGTTGTATACGGATCAGTCAGGGTCAGGGGAGATTGCAGTGTTGTGTAGGGATCAATCAAAGAGGGGGGTGATCACAGTGTTGTGTCGGGATCAGTCAGGGAGTGTGTGAGTGCAATTTTGGGCAGGGATCAGTCAGGAGGCGGTGATTGCAGTGTTGGATAGGGATCAGTCAGGGAGAAGTGATTTTAGAGTGGGATATGGATCAGTCACGGAAGGGGAGATTACAGTGTTGGGTCGGGATCAGTCAGGGAGAGGAGATTGCAATGTTGGGTCTGGATCAGTCAGGCTCCGGGAGATTGCGTTGTTGGTTAGGGATCAGACAGGGAGGGGGAGATTGCAGTGTGGGATATGGATGAGTCAGAGAGGGGAAGATTGCAGTGTTGGGTAGGGATCATTCAGGGAGGGCGTGAGTCCAATGTAAGGCAGGGATCAGTCAGGGTGGGGTGATTTTAGTGTGGGATATGGATCAGTCAGAGAAGGGGAGATAACAGTGTTAGGTTGGGATCAGTCAGGGAGGGGAGATTACAGTGTTTGGTAGGGATCAGTCAGGGAGGGGAGATTGCAGTTTTGGGTAGGGATCAGTCAGGCCCTGGGAGATTGCAGTGTTGGGTAGGGATCACTCAGGGAGGGGGTGATTGCAGTGTTGGGTAGGG
>NW_025214218.1:26975-40381 GCF_004010195.1 Chiloscyllium plagiosum | reverse complement strand
ATTTCGTCGGATCATCTCAGCATCGGGGTGAGCCTCCCCAATGTCTTGTTCACGTCTGTCACTAAAGACACCACAGACCACATCCCTCAGCTTCTTCAGAATCAGTTTGTGTCGATCTTGTAAACAACAAGGAGGAACACAAAATGGTGCATGTAAATTGTTGTGCATATTTTGAGCATCCTATGCTCTGGAAATAAGATATGCAAATATTGTCGGTGTTAAAGTAATACTGGATGATCTAAAATTGCATCTAAACTGCGTTAACTAAATGATTGCTAATGCTGTGAAAAGTAAATTTCATAAATGTATATGGGGTAGGTTGAAGAGTATGTTGTAAATCAAACGAGAGAGCAGGTAATTTCCAACGTGGTGTTGTCAAGTCACAAAGGCTAATTAATACTCTTGTTCTTAAGCAGCTTTTGAGGAATCGTTACATTAATATGTTGCATTTTACACGGCGTCTGCATGCAATATACAATTTTTGAACATTAGACTCAAATATCATGGAAGCCCAGAAACGAGAGTGTCAAGTGAATTGAAAAAATGGAATATGACAATTAGTGCGAGCTAAATAACGGTTATTATTGATAGAAATACTGCAACGTCTGAAAAATACGTACAGATCTCTACGTTACAAACATCAAAGAAAGGGAAGTTGACTCAATGATAGTTAATGTAAGAAATTAAAGATTGCATTAAATTAAAGAAAGCAGTTTCAGGAGAATTCCATCTGAGAGATGTACTTTTCCGAAAATAAGGAAGGAGAAAATGATAAGGAATTCAAAAAGAACATGAATACAAACAAACAGGAAACACACAAATTGCTTACATCTACGAGCCATATACTAAAGAAAACAAAAGCAAGGTCAAATGTGGAAATTTGTAAGGTATAGGAGAATTTATTGTGGGGGAAAAGCAAAAGGGCACAGAAACTAACCACTTACTTCACATCTGTCTTCATGGAGAAAGCTCCAGGAAACCTTCGACGTATAGCAAGTGGTCATATTGGACTTGTGGAACGAAAGACATAAAGTCAATGCATATCAGCAACAAGGTAGTACTTGGAAGTCGAGCTAGGTTGATCATTGCTAAGTCTGATGGGCCAGATGTATTTCATATCAAAATGTCAGAAATAAACAGCATATTAATTGAACTGTCGGTGACTGTGTTTTATTTTCTTGTAGATCCTGCAGAGGCTATAAGCCATTGTAGATAACTGGAAGGTAGTAAACATGACCCAACTATATATGCAGGCAAGAAGAGATAATGCAGAGGACTGCAAACCAATTAATTTGACATCTGTAGGGAAACAGTTCGAATCTACTATATAAGATGTGATATTGGGCATTTAGAAATGAACAACAACATTGCAGAGAATCACTATTTATTACTGACAGAGAAATCATACCCGACAAACTTCGAAATTGTTTGAAGTTGTTTCTTGCAGCATAGACAATGGACAACCAGTGGAAGTGGTGCATTTGGATTTTCAGAAGTCTTCCTGTAAGAACTCACATAGTGAGTTCGTAAATACAATTACCGTGAATAGTACTTGGAAGAATACATGTAATTGTAAAGTTAAAGTTAGGTTGGCTTCGTTTAAGGGAATCTGAATATTGATGTAGAGACATCAATAAGCTCTTGCAAAGAGTGTTTGGTGAGAGTACACTTGGACAATTGAGTACAGTGTTGGTGACTATTCGAAGAAAGAGTATACCTGTCACAGAGGACGTGCAATGGACATTCTTCAGATTATTCCCTCAGATGATAAAATTTTCTGATCGGGGACTTGTCTTGTGACCTCCTCAGTTTCAAAGAACGAGAGGCGATCACAAGGAAATTTAGAAAATCGACGAAACATGTGACAAGGTGGAAACAAACAGAATGCTTCTCTGGCTGTCTACTCGACATGTAAGGGAAATAATGGGAGCAAAAGGGACAGGCCATTTAAGACCCAAATAAGGAGGAAATTCTTTACTCATTTGGGATTGACGCTTGCAGGGCCATGGAAACCTGCTGAAAGGGCAAGATTAGGGAGAATCTCCAGATATTCCACAGGCATGTCATCTGAAACAGAATAACCAGGGAAAAGGTAGGACCTATTAGTCACTTGCCAAGTGGCATCCGAACTGAACTTCATGGTAGAAGGCAGTTTGTGTGCCTGGAGTCCAGTGTCCCCTGGTGTACCGCAGAGATCAGTGCTGTATCCCTTATTATTTGTGGTATTCAAAAGTGATGTGAATGTGAAGTGGGTAGTGGGAGTGTGATAAGCAAGTCTGTGTTGCAAACAAAGATTGACAGGGTGGATGGCAATAAGGAGGAAGGCCTTATATTACAGGAAGATGCAGGTGGATTGGTCAGATGAAAATGATCAATGGCAGATGGAATGTTACCCTGATAAATATGAGGTGATGCACTTTGGAAGATGGAACCAGATAAGGGAGGATTCAATGAATGGCTGCACACCAGAAAGTTCAGAGGGTGTTTCTCCACACATCATAGAACATAGAACACTACAGCACAGAACAGGCCCTTCGGCCCACGAAGTTGTGCCGAACATTTGTCCTAGCTTCAGCACCAATCCGTATACCTATCCAATTGCCGCTTAAAGGTCACCAAAGATTCTGACTCTACCACTCCAACAGGCAGCGCATTCCATGCCCCCACCACTCTCTGGGTAAAGAACCCACCCCTGACATCTCCCCTATACCTTCCACCCTTCACCTTAAATTTATGTTCCCTTGTAACACTCTGTTGCACCCGGGGAAAAACTTTCTGACTGTCTACTCTATCTATTCCTCTGATCATCTTATAAACCTCTATCAAGTCACCCCTCATCCTTCGCCGTTCCAACAAGAAAAGGCCGAGAACTCTCAACCTATCCTCGTACGACTTCCTCTCCATTCCAGGCAACATCCTGGTAAACCTTCTCTGCACCCTCTCCAAAGCTTCCACATCTTTCCTAAAATATGTTAATACTTAACTAAGGAACCACCACAAGCTGCATTTCAGTATAAATAGGGGTCAACCAAGCCAAGCCATTGCACCATTCCTCTCTATCTTCCTCTTTCCAATGCTGCACCTCAGCTTCAACTAATTACTCACAGCCATAACCTACAATTTGACAGAACAGATGGGAAGTTATGACATTCCCAATTCAAAGATTCTCAAACCAAAGTCTCACCGACTTCGGTCATTGAGGTCCAGTATACTGTTGATGTTTAGAGTTCTAGGTCAGTATTGACTCAATCACTTCCATAAACACCTCCCCACCGATCCTAACATTGACTGCAGCTCCCATTGATCAGAAGTGCAAGATCCTGTAAAACCTTAGTGGCCTCCTTTCAACAAAGGGAGAAGCTTCTATGCTATGGAGACTTGGGCAATCTACAGCATGCATCACAAAGCTTGGAAGAATGCTAAGATCCTTTAATCCTTTGACAAGTGCAGTTGCATCCTCTCCCAAAACCACATGCCTAGCATTGAGGTATTACTCACTCAGAACCAGCTCCACTGGATTGGACAGGTCATTCATACGCCTGACAGCACACTTAGACCTTGGTAACAGCAGAATGTTCCCAGGAGACCAAAAGACCTTTAGAGATATCCTGCAGTGATCAAACATTCAGCTATCTCAGGAGATTCCCTGCCTTATGACCATCATAGAGAAGGCTCATTTGGGAAGACACTAAAAACATCAAGAGTGTACACTGGGAACGTTCAGAGGTAGGCCAAGGGAGAGGGGTGTATAAACTTCCAATCAACCATATACCCAACCCTTCAAGCTTCGCATATGTCAGAGTCATCAGATTGAGCATTAGAACCATCTCAGAATGCATTGAATTGGTGAAGAAGCAACTTATTCTCAAACTTGTGGGACTGCCTAAGGTGACAGGACAACAGTGAATAGTTAGCCAAGGATTTGTAAAACAAACATTGTATTCACTAGAATGCTAAAGGGGGAGATGGTGGCATAGTGGTAATATGAATGAAATGGAAGTAAGAGGCGTTGATAGAGTTTAACTTTGATTAATAAATTTGGAATAGAAGGCTAGCAATCAGTAATGGTGACAATGAAAACATCACGATTTGCACAAGCAGCGCTTCCTTTGGAACACGCAAACAGATCTTTTTTGCACACTTTAGAGAGTAGTCAGGCATTTGCTGTAACATCTCACAAGAAAGTCGGGCACTCTGACAATGCAGCCCAATTACAGCAGCCAAGACTAAATAATCAAGTCTTGGGAGTCAACCCATGATCTTTTCACTCAAAGGCAAGGTGGCCTTGCCTTAGAAAGTATCCCAGAGGGAAGTTACAGAACATTTCCGTACACAAAAGTTTTTGATTATGGTGATGCCTATAAAATGACAACTAATCTAGCTTCAAAATGGGATTAAACATTTGAAAAAAAAAGAAATCAAAGAGTGCAATTTTGAGATCCTAAAGTACAAGATGAAAGCCCAAACAAATAACACAAATATCAACATCCAAAGAGTATGAGTAAGGTGGCAGGGGAGAAGAATAAAACAGTTTTTTTTATGCAGCTAGCACACTCTGGAAGCACAGCAAGTAATAATCCAAAACAGGAGCTTTGGTACTAGCTTCCAAGATTGATTGAAGAATGTTTTCACATGCTATGTTTAAACGTAGGAGGATTGAGTGGCTCAGTTGGCTACATTACAGGTTTACAATGCTAATAGTGTGTTCAATCCCTGCATGAACTATGGTAGTACTTGGAGGCCTCTCTGCCTGCCCCACATTTGGGAAACATTGCTTCAAGATATCCATAATCAATTGTCTATGTCAGTCCTCATCTAATGGGAGAAAGGTTCCTGTGTGGACTATCACTATTTACCCAATTTAATTTTGATCACAATTATAAGTACTCCATTGGCAGTCTTATGCACACTAACGACTGGAGTTTGATTAAGACATGCTGTGGAACAGATTCATGACCCTCAAATCACCCATTTGGCATTTTCCCACAAAAGAGTAGCAGTATTATTGGTCATTTGTTTCTTTAGTGCTTAATCATTCTTTGCTCCTGGGTCTTTTCACTACAGGAAATTAGTAAAAGGACAGAGAATTTTAATAGCAGAGGTGAACAGCTCCCTCAGCATTTTTTCCAGAGATTCTGAGGGAAGCAGCTAGGAAACAAACGGCTGCACAAGTGGGGAGGTTAGCATGGTGGGAGGTTCCTCTCACAGCAGAGGGTTCAAAGAGCAGTCAGCAGCTTTCTCTGATGGAGCAGGCTTGTAGACCTAGCATTGAGGCCAAGTGGCTGCCTTTTTTAAAAATCAGGTCAAATGTAATATTACTGCAGGCTTGTTAGACTAGCAACAGTGCACAATTTTTAACTCTCATTTTGGAGAAACGGCAACCTACCTCCCAGGATATTGGTGCCCTTCTGGTTCGGGTGCAACCCGTCCTGCTTGTACAGGTCCCACCTTCTCCAGAATGCAGTCCAATTGTCCAAATACCTGAAGCCCTCCCTCCTACACCATCCTTGCAGCCACGTGTACAACTGCACTCTCTCCCTATTCCTTGCCTCACTGTCACGTGGCACCGGCAACAACCCAGAGATGACGACTCTGTCTGTCCTAGCTTTTAGCTTCCAGACTAACTCCCTGAGCTCTTGAATGACCTCCCCACCCCTCTTCGCCAACCTCCCCAACCTCCCCAACCTCCCCAACCTCACTTCCGCCAACGTGCACCACGACTTCTGGCTGCACACCCTCCCCCTTACGGATTCTGAAGACACGGTCCGAGACGTCTCGGACCCTGGCACCCGGGAGGCAACAAACCATCCAAGAGTCTCGCCCATGTCCACAGAACGCCTGTCCGTCCCTCGAACTAGAGAGTCTCCTATAACTAGCGCTCTCCTCCTCTCCCCCTTTCCCTTCTGAGTCTCAGAGCCAGACCTCGCGCCACAGACCCGGTCACTGCAGCTTACCCCTGCTACACCAACAGTATCCAAAGCGGTATACGTATTGTTTAGGAGAACGACCACAGGGGACACACCCACTCAAATATCAATCACTTACCTTCCCGACCAGCTCTGCGCTACAACCTCACTTCCGCCCAGCTCGCGCCGCTCTCTGCTGTGAGAAGACCGTTGGCATCGAAGTAAGTTCTTTATATATCAGTCACTTACCTTCCCGACCAGCTCTGCGCTCCAACCTCACTTCCGCCCAGCTCGCGCTTCTCTCTGCTCTGAGAAGACCCCAAACGTGACTGGATATGATCATTTATGAGTTAAGCAGGACCGTCGATATAGCCTTTGTTCGTTGACCCACAGATTGTAAGAGGTACATAGCTTTGGTAAAGCCAAATTAAATACTGTGTGCAGTTCTCGTAGCCATATTACAGGAAGGATGAGATTGTATTGGATGAGGTGAAAAGGAGATTCACTGGGATGATACCTGGGATGGGACATATGAGCTGTGTAGAGGGGCTGGATAAACTCGAGTTGTTTCCCTTGGAGCAGAGAATGTTGAGTGGGTAAGTAATTCAGGTTTAAGTTTACAAGAGGCATGGACAGGGTGAATAGAAAACAGATGCTCTTTCCAGTCAAAGTGTCGGTTTCCTTACAGTCTGCAACCAGGGAATGGAGAATGGAGAACAGAAAAACATGAATCAACTACTTCACTTCTGTCTTCACAGAAAAAAACATAAACAAAGCCTTCCCAGCAATAGGAGAAAACCTGAGACTAAGGAGAAATGTATATAGTATGAAATTAGCAAATAAACTAATTTGGGAAAATTACTGGAACTGAAATATATGAGCATAAAAAAAATTCAACACACATTGATGAAATGGGAAACATATTAGAGAAACTGACTGGTAGATTAATTACGGGAAAGCAAAAGAGGAACTAAACTTGGATTATCAGAAAGATTTTTATTAGAGTACCTTTGGCCAAGATCAAGTGTCTGTTCATATCAGGACGGGTGTCGAGTTGCGAGTCATCAGAGCTCGTCGAGATCATCGCTGGATCGCTATTGGACGGTGGAGGATCGTTTGGTTGTGCTGTCCTGCTCTTGGTGGATCTTCATGCTGGCTTCGGCTTAACGCCAATTCAGGGACCAGCCAAGCCAGGAGCTATGGCCTCAGCAGCAGCCCGCAGACCAGGCCAGGGCATTCGCAACGCAGTCAAGGTGACTGTGAAGAAGGTGGAGGATCATACACATGTCGAACGGATGGCATTTGTGAAGAAGACTTTGCTCTGCTGTGGGTTTGAAGCAGCCGTGGGGGGAGGGAACGAGACTGTCACGCACCTTCTGGAATGTACCTACGTAGGAGAAGTCTCAGTGGTGTTTGTCGAGCTTCGTCCCGAGTAGCGCCGTGACACGGGAGCTCTGTGCACTATGGGCTGTTCCTCGGGGCGGACACCGAGACCACTATGGGCTGTTCCTCGGGGCGGACACCGAGACAAACATCAACTGTGCCTGAAGGATCATCAATTCGGTGAAGGACGCTCTCTGGGCGGTCCGAAACCTGTTGATCTTCCAGCTGAAGGAGTTGACCCCGACTGAGTGTTGCAGACTGCCACATTCCAAGGTCCAGGACTACGTGTTGAGGGATGTGCTGAAGCTTGGGGCAGCTGCCGCCAAGGCGCGGTGGGGAAAGACCACCGTGTCACATCTGCCTGCCTAAGAACAACACAGTCATTTGGGCTCTAGTGACGCCTCAGCTAAACATATGGACATATGTTTGATAAATGTACAGACCTGTGTATAAAAATGATAAAACTCTGATAACTGTATGTAAATGTTAACGCATGTATGGCATGACAAACTGTACAGACCATTAAAGTATTTTATGAATAAAGTATAT
Source organism: Chiloscyllium plagiosum (assembly GCF_004010195.1). Taxonomy (NCBI): domain Eukaryota; kingdom Metazoa; phylum Chordata; class Chondrichthyes; order Orectolobiformes; family Hemiscylliidae; genus Chiloscyllium; species Chiloscyllium plagiosum. Next base: position 32,543 of record NW_025214218.1, on the reverse strand, counting down.
TTTTGAAATTAAAAAAAGATGTGTGCTGCATGTAGGCTTTTCCTGGAGCAGGCTATTTCGATGTGACCTTGAGGAGCGTGAAGCAGTGTGAGCAGCTCCTGAAGGTCTTCAAGGTGAAGGAAGGGGAGCATCTGTTCTCCATCTCGTCAGCTGTTGTGTGTGCGTCCTGCAAAGAGCAGTCATGTTAATGCGAATCAAATGTACAGCCCCCACGTTCCACCAGTTGATGTCCTCACCTTCCTGAGTAGATACATCCAGGTTGAGGCAGAAAGCACTGATGTGGTGGACCTTTTCAGAATCTGGACCAGCAAGCGGCAGGTCAGGGTAACCCTGAGGGTCGATGCCATGAGAACACCCTCTACCACCCTCCAGCTTTGTCCAGGTTGAGGCAGAAAGCACTGATGTGGTGGACCCTTTCAGAATCTGGACCAGCAAGCGGCAGGTCAGGGTAACCCTGAGGGTCGATACCATGAGAACATCCTCTACCCCCCTCCAGCTTTGCAATCGGAGGGTGCAGAGGATACCTGACATACGGAGTGCAGCCAAAACTGCCAAACCTGCGGGAGGTCAGGCCACATTGTGGCTGACTGTAAGGTCACTATCTGTCAGAACTGTAAGCAGGAAGGTCAGCTTACGAAGGAATGCAAAGTGGCCAAGAACTGTAATTTGTGTAGAGAGGCAAACCACGTGTACAAGGCCCCTGCCCAAGACGAGCGTCTGCCACCTATGCATAGATGGCCAGAGATGGACGGCAAAAGATAAGCAAGGCACCAAAAACCAGCAAGGGAACGTTGTTTGGTGACACCCAGAAGGAAGGACAGGCTGGAGCGGAGCAGACAGCAGCCATCAGGCAGGTACAGCAGCTGATCCAAGCTCCAACAGGACAAACGGAGGCAATGGAGGAGGAGAGAACCAAGGAGGCAGAGAATCGGATTCCTATAAAAAAAACAGGAGGAGGAAAACGCGCCAGGCCACCAAAACCTCCTAGCAAAGGGGTAAACGGTAGCTGCACGTTTGGATACAGGCAGCTCTTCGTATGGTGAAGATGGGCAGCACGATGGCACAGTGGAGATGCACTGCTGCCTCACAGCGCCAGCGACCAGTGTTCAATTCCCGCCTCAGCGACTCTCTGTGTGGAATTTGCACATTCTCCCCGTGTCTGCGTGGGTTTCCTCCGGGTGCTCCGGTTTCCTCCCACAATCTAAAAATGTGCAGGTTAGGTGAATTGGCCATGCTAAATTGCCCATTGTGTTAGTTGAAGGGGTAACATGTAGGGGGATGGGTCTGGTTGGGTTGCGCTTCGGCGGGTCGTTGTGGACTTGTTGGGCTGAAGGGCCTGTTTCCACACTGTAAGTAATCTAAGCCAATCAAAGATGGGCTGGGGAGGGTCATCATCAGAAGAAGAGACAGAGCGCTGCAGGGAGAAAGGAGGGCAGAACCTCCCAAACAGGAAACGACGAACTCTGTGAGGTGACTGGTAAAGGCTACCCACCACCAGCTGAAAACTAGAAGGTAGCCACCACCCTACAGCTCCAGGTAACTGGGAGCAGCGACCCTCTTCTGATGTGAGCTGAGGATTAAGGAAACCATTGCCTTCTCATGTCAAAGCCAGATTTGAGGAAGATCCTTTGGTACTCTCCCTGCAATAAACAGTTTTTGCTTGAATTAATGTCCACTCCCTGCCTGTGCCCTGTCTGCCTCCAGAATCTTTGTCCCTAGCTGGGGAATCTCGCTCCTACAATAAGCAAGGAAATACAGATCAGAGGGTAAACTAAAAACAGACTGACGTATACAGGCTACACCACAAATGGCATGCAATAGGCAAGATCAACGTGATTAAGATCAGCACTATTTGAAGTCAGCGATTCCATTCCTCAGTTCAATAATGGTTGGAAAGATGCTTTTGTTGAGCCGCTGGATTGGGTGTTTAAGCTTCTGTACTGTCTGCCTGATGGAAGAGATTGTAGGTGATCCAGTGTGCGATGGGTCTTTGGTTGCCAGTCTTTCCGCGGCAGCGAGCCATGTAAATGGAGTCAATGGATGGGAGGTTGGCTTCCTTCATGTCATGGGCTGTGCACACAACCTTCTGTCATTTCTCCAAGTGTTCTGGACTGTGCTGTTGCCACACCAGGCCATTATGCACCCAGATGGTTTGCTCTCAGGGATGCATTTGTAGTAATTGGTCAGGATCCTTGTGGGCATGCCAAATGTTCTGAGCTGCGGGAGAACGAAGAGGCATTGTTGTACCATCTCGACTGTCACATCGAACTGGGAAGTCCAAGACAGGATGTCGGTTATCGTAACTCCGAAGAACTTCATGCTGTCCACCATTTCAACTTCAGTTCCATTGATGTAGATGGGGGCATGTTCTCCTCCTTTCTTTCTGAAGTCATTGATCAGTTGGTTAGTTCTGCCGATGTTGAAAGAGAGATTGGTCTCAGTGCAGCACATCGCAAAGTCCTCTATTTCCATTCTTTATTTTGACTTGTCATCATGACATATCTGTCCTACTATGATTGTGTCATCAGTGAACATGTAGATGGCATTCATTCAAAATTTGGCAATACAGTCGTGGGTGTACAGGGAGTATAGTAGGGGGCTGAGGACACATCCTTTGGGATTTCAGTGTTGAATGTTATCATGGAAGAGAAACACTTACCTATTTTCACTGATTGTGTACTGTGGGTCAGAAATCTAAGGATCCAACTTCAGAGGGCGGAGCCAAGACTAAGTTCAGGGAGTTTGGTGATCAGTCTGAAAGGAATAATTGTGTTGAAGGTGAACCTATAGTCAATGAGCAGGAATCTGACGTAGGTATCCTTGTTGTCCAGATGTTCCAGGGATATGGCACACACTCTGGACCCATTCCAGTGGTAGGAAAATTGTAGGGGATCGTGGCAGGCTTGGAGAATGGAACTGATGTAGGCCATGACTAGCCTTTTGAAGCATTTCATGCCGCCCCTCAGTCTCCTGCGCTCTAAAGAGAAATGTCCCAGCTTATCCATCCTCTCCCTATGACTCAGACCCTTGAGACCTGGCAACATCCTTATAAGGTTCCAGTTTAAGACCATCCTTCCCATGGCAAGGTGACCAAAATTGGACAAAATGTTGAACTTGAAATTCTTTAAAACTGTAAGTTTTGCTCTGCTGCCAATGGTTATGCTGCTGTGGTATTATTTTTTTTATTTGTGTTATTCTGAAATCTTATTATTCATTAAATCTTCTGATGGCAATCCCCTCGGGTGAACGTCCTCTTGACTGCGTGAAATTGAATCAATCTATTTTGTTTGGGCAGATATTTTGAGGCCTCTGCGTATCAGAGAACAGGAAGAGATGATGAATGACAGTGCAATGTGTATCCTTCACTGGACCAGCTTGTCTCTCCAGGCACCTAAAACTTTTATTGTGGGTCAGAGTACCTCACAATTGTTACATCACAGAAGGAAGCTATTCTGCCCAATGTAGGCCCATGAACACAGAACATTACAGCTCAGTACCTGCAACATTCTTCAGCACTACCCATATTTCCACCGACCTTACAGTGAACTGTAAATTTACTAACTCATTCTTCCATTCCCTCATTAAGGTCATTTTCAAAAGGACAAACAACAGTCGCCCCAAAGCAGATCCTTGCAGTATACCACTAGCCACTGAACTCGAGGATGAACATTCCCCATCAACTACCACCCTCTGTCTTCTTTCAGCTAGCCAATTTCTGATCCAAACCGCTAAATCGCCCTCAATTCCACGTCTCCGTATTTTCTGGGAGAAATTAAGGACTACAAATGTTTGAGATCAGAGTCGAAAGTGTGGTGCTGGAAAAGCACAGCAGGTCAGGCAGCATCCGAGGAGCTCGGAGAAAGTGAAGACTGCAGATGCTGGGGACCCTAAAACTTTTATTGTGGGTCAGAGTACCTCACAATTGTTACATCACAGAAGGAAGCTTTTCAGCCCAATGTAGGCCCATGAACACAGAACATTACAGCTCAGTACCTGAAACATTCTTCAGCACTACCCATATTTCCACCGACCTTACTGTGAACTGTAAATTTACTAACTCATTCTTCCATTCCCTCATTAAGGTCATTTTCAAAAGGACAAACAACAGTCGCCCCAAAGCAGATCCTCGCAGTATACCACGAGCGACTGAACTCGAGGATGAACATTCCCCATCAACTACCACCCTCTGTCTTCTTTCAGCTAGCCAATTTCTGATCTAAACCGCTAAATCGCCCTCAATTCCACGTCTCCGTATTTTCTGAGAGAAATTAAGGACTACAGATGGTTGAGATCAGAGTCGAAAGTGTGGTGCTGGAAAAGCACAGCAGGTCAGGCAGCATCCGAGGAGCTCTGAGAAAGTGAAGACTGCAGATGCTGGAGACCAGAACACTGATTCCTGATGAATGGCTTCAAATGAAACATCAACTCTCCTACTCCTTGGACGCTGCCTCATCTGTTCTGCTTTTCCAACACCACACTCTCCATATTTTCTGCAATAGCCTAACACGGGAAATCCTTATACCCCACCTTACCCTCATCCACCTGTTTGGTTACCTTCTCAATGAACTCAGTAAGATTTGTGAAGCATGACATACCCTTCACAAATACTTGTTGGCTATCCCTAATCAAATGATTCCTTTCTGGATGATAATAAATCCTATCTCTTATAATCCTTTCCAGCACTTTACCCTTAACCAAAGTAAGCCTGATATGTAATTACCAGGGTTGTCTCTTCTCCATTTCTTGCACAAAGGGACAACATTTGCTATAGTAAAATCTTCTGGCACTATTCCTGTAGATAATGGCGATGTAAAGATTCGAACCAATTGTAGTGTAACCTCCTCCCTAACTACTCAGAGAATCCTCGGATTCATCCCATCTGGCCAAGGGGACTCATCTATTTTCACAAACTCTAGATTTGCTAACATCTCCACCTTACGAACCTCAATCCCATCTAGTCTAATAACACAACCCCCCGCCACGTTTAGTACCTTCCTTGTTCTTAATGAAGCATCTAAACCCCGGACCCTCCAAAGATCAGTCCTGTCCCTGCTCTATCCATTTCTCCAAAGTGGCCACAACGTTTGTGAAAATATTTTTTGCTCGGGTGCTCATTGTTGTGGTTCTGTTCGCCGAGCTGGGAATTTGTGTTGCAGACGTTTCGTACCCTGCCTAGGTGACATCCTCAATGCTTGTGTGCCTCCTGTGAAGCGCGTCTGTGTTGTTTCCTCCGGCATTTGTAGTGGTTTGTCTCTGGTGCTTCCGGTTGTCAGTTCCAGGTGTCACTGCTGTGGCCGATACCTTGGGTCCAGGTCGATGTGTTTATTGATAAAATCTGTGGATGAGTGCCATGCCTCAAGGAATTCCCTGGCTGTTCTCTGTTTGGCTTGTCTTATAATAGTTGTGTTGTCCCAGTCGAACATCAAGCTGTACAACTGCACAATTGGGAAACAGGGAGTGATTGGAGGGATGCAAAACGAGGGTGAGTTGGACAGATTAGAAGACAGCATCAGAGGAGATAGACAGGCACAGACAGAAAATGGAAGTTTTATTTAGAAATTCTCACGG
>NW_025214218.1:23040-26866 GCF_004010195.1 Chiloscyllium plagiosum | reverse complement strand
AATCTCAATGAGGTGGATCACTGACAGAGGGGAAATCATCATCTCAGTTGTGGGCGAAATAATGATTGAGAAAGATTGTACACCACTTCCGTGGTTTTGTAATACACATTTCAATTTATGTAGCTCAATATCATGAGTGTATCTTATCTCTTAGTACTTTCCACAGTTCAGTATAGACAGAAAATCATTTTGTCCTGTATTTTGTGTTTAATAAACGGATTTTACTCCTCATTCCTCACTTTAAATGTATCCTTGAATCTGTTCTTCATTTGAGTTATAAAGGGTTACATTCCAATACTGATGACTGGGGAATATTATTGCCCCTCCCTCCAGTCTGAACTGCCATGTCCCCCAATTCTCTCTGTTTTCTGTCTCCTCAACAATGCCATAATCACAATGTAATTAAAGTCCAGTAAATGTCACTTCATCACAGTTCACTAATATCGATAACACCAATAGCACAGGCCTCATCTGCCTCTCTCCAAAATTGGAATAACAATCTGAATTGCATTTGTCACGTTCAATTCTCTGTGAACATGTCCATGGCATTTGTCTGTTATAACCCCATGTTTCTCAGGCACACATTCCCCACAGGTCATGAACTGTAAAAATTGCCTCAATGTGTATTGAAATTATAATGCTTGGTCAGTAGTTCCAGGATGTAAGTTTCCATTTATAAACAGTGATGCATGTTTACGTACTTACAAACGTATGGCATTTCTCCTACATCCAACGCAGATTGAATCGTTACACTCAATTGATCTACCAGCCTCAAGATTTGTTCCGTCAGTCACCCACACAAATCCCATCCAGAATGCGAAAGTTTTTTTTTTATTTAATAAAACAATATTAAATTGAAAGGCGTTGGCTGGAGCTATTTGTTCAGTGACTGGGATCGATTTCAGTCTCCGTGGATCCGAGATGTGTCACTGGAAGGTTTGCCTCTTCTGTTAATTAAGGACTCAGTTCAATGTGTGATCCAGTATGGGCGGCAGCATCAATGACTGGACTAACAAGGATCAGTCGTTCGAGAGACGGGGAGGAAAGATCAGAATCTGAGAACATTAGACTGGGATGTTCCATTAATGGATCAGAATCTGAGAACATTAGACTGGAATATTACAATAAAAAACAGGAGTTTATCCTGGGGTCTTTACTACCTTTCTCAGCCTTGGAAATCATTAGCATCACGGGTCGAAGATATCCTTTGGATTATTCAAGGTGGTTATTATCCCATCCTCGCTACAGTTGGTGTTCCTGGTAAGTCATTCCATCTGACCATTAAGCTGAGTTGAACTAATTTGCTGTTCACGTTCAAATTTTAGAATTTGGAAGTCATCATTTTCAGACACAGTCAAAATTTTTATTCCTTCCAAACTATAACTAGGAAATTACTATTCACAACTTACTCAACAATATGCGGGGAGAAACCACACTGTTTTTAAACTCAATGATCTTTTTCCTCCATTCAGGTTTGCATTTCTACATATTCTCTCCACTCACCAATCCTGCTCAAGACCACTATCAGGAAACTTCAGTCTCCTTCTCAGCCTCAGTGCAACTGCTGAATAATTCATCATTTGTGCCTTTGGTAAATCCAGATATAACCGTTTCAAGTCTCTTCTAAACATGCTTACGTCACAAAATATTTGCACTTGAGATAGTTAATTTGCCCTCTCCACAGAATCTGTCAGATGGACAGACAGTACATGGTGGTCAAGTCATTGACTCATAATTGAGAGGCACAGAATAATAATCTTTTGATGTCTCATGAAGGAAGTTGATGGAATACAAATGAAATCATCACCACTTGTTTTAAACAAATCCTATCTGTTTGCCTCATGTCCTGCAGAGAAGTCGATGGGTCATCCTTCCCTGGTCAGGTCTCTGTGTGACTGCCACACCACTGTGGTGTGTTTTACTCTCTACTGTCCTGTGGAATAGCTGAACTCGCACCTCAGTTCACGATCAGCATAACATACTAGTCTGACCAGGGCTGCACACATCCCGTGAGTGCAGAACAAAAGAAAAGATCGCTCCCTTCCTCTGCCTGATTTCCACGTTCCTGCAAGTCATTTCCATTCAGGTAGGTGACCATTCCCTGTTTCGAATGAATTCTTTCTCATTGAGTCTCCCTCCGAGAGTGATATTCATCTCCATCGGCACCTCTGCTGATGACATTATTGATGCTGACGTACAGATATAAGGAACTTCTAAATTCCACAGCATTCGCAGTGTAGAGAGTAGCAATGGCTTTTTACAGCACAGAAAACAAGCTGAGACAGCTAAGTAAGGGAATAGAATTATTGTGATCAACCCTGAGAGTGTTGATGAGATAGTATTTGGGTTTTTTGTGGACAGACGTTTTCTCCTTTATAAGGAATAATCCTCTTGGCAGAACGAGTGTAAAGGAGTTTCACCAGACGAATTTTTGGGATGATTGTACCATCGGGAGTGCATGAGGATTAATCTGTAACGCTTTGAGGGAATACTTGGTGATTGCATGGAACCTTAAGGGGATGGACAGTCACTCATTATATTCCAAACAGACAGTGATACGATGATAAATGCCGTGGCTTGTTTATTACTAGGTTTACATGATTGTCGATAGTTTAAAAGCCTCTGGGAACGTCCCTCTCACCCCACGCTACTCCTCTTTTCTATTGAGTGAGAGAGGGTCAGTCTTTGACTAACCTTTCCCCACATTATGAACGTCATGTAATCCATACTCCCGACTGGAGGCTCAATACCTTCATGCTAAAACAGGTAACAATTCCCATCGGCTTCTGACCCTCCATGGAGAACACGGATCTGTCTTCAGAGATAGAATGCCTCTTTAAGACTTCATACAAAACATTTGGCTTCCTTCCTCACTACTGGTGAAACACGTTAAAGTATCATGTGTCCCACAGTCAAAGGAGCCACGAGGAACTTTATGGAGCCGTCTATGAGAGCATTCTCTGCTCCACTGGTTTTTCAGGTTGAAGCATCAATGACACCCTCCTGTTCCTGTATAAGTGTCTTGACGGGCTGAATGGCCTCCTCCTGCTCCCATGGGACAGTATAAAGGATCTGATTTGCCTCTGTCTGTTCCTGTTTAACAGCACAATGCACTGACCAGAGCCCACCTCTTCATGGGGACTAGCCAGCACGATTGAATGGACTGTCCCTCTTCTTGTTTAGTCGTTTCGATGGGCTGAATGGCTTCCACATATCCATGTAACCAGCTTGATGTGCTGAATGAGCTCCTCTATTAACTGTGGAAATGTGCAGTGTCTGGCCGTGCTGTTACATGAATGTTACCGACACTTTAACAGCACAAATCTGACTGCTGTCCAGGTCTTGCTGCACATGGACACAGAGATTGGTTCAGGAGCTGAGAAGGGACAAAATGTTCTGAACATTGTGTGATCCTCAATGATCAGCCTACTTCTAATCTTATGATGATGGGGGCGGGGGGCGCCAGTGGTGCCAGGGGTGTGAAGGTTTGCTCACTAACTTTCCCTGTCTATATAACAATGCAGGTTCACTACCTCCACTTGATGATATATTGAATGATAGTCTTCGTGTACAAGGTAATTCAGCTTTGATCCATTCAGTCCCTTCAACCAGATATTTGACATAGATTATTGATCATTGATGAGCCCACAGTGATCTCTGAGTCCAAACTAGTTACAGTTTTGTAAATATATGCATTTGTCTCTACTGCAACAGCAACCCTGTTCCTCTGCAGCATTTCAGGCGGGTTGAATAGCCTCCTCCTGGGCTGCGTGATATACTCAACGAGCTGAATTGCTTCTTTCTATGTTCCTGTGTAACTCCTTCG
>NW_025214218.1:12749-22785 GCF_004010195.1 Chiloscyllium plagiosum | reverse complement strand
CCCTCCAACTCTGTCCCACATTACCACTGACTCTTTCCAGTCAAATATGTATCAAACCCAGCATCTGCTGCTGTCTCAGGAAGAGAATTCCTGATAGCATAACACCACACGAATTAGGCCATTTGGCCCATCATTTTTGACATGCCATTCAATCATTTCTTATATGTTCCTCAACATCACTACCCTACCTTCTCCCGAGAATCCTTGATCTCCTCATAAATCAAAAACTTATTTATTTGTGTCTTAATGACACTAGTGTCTGTGTCTTTGTGTGTGTGTATATATATATATGTGTGTGTGTGTGTGTGTGTGTGTGTGTGTGTGTGTGTGTGTCCATGTGCTTGGTATCTGTGTATTTTTGTGACTACGTCTGTCTGTCTGTGTATCAGACTGTGTGTTTCCATCTGTGTTTCTGTCTATTTGTGTGTAACTGTATATGTCTCTGTGTGCCTCTATGTGGGTGTATGCCTATCTCCTTGTATGCATTGTGCATGTTAGTATATTGTGGTGTTTACCAATACTTCTGTGTATTTCAATACCTGCATCTCTGTGCAATGGTATTTCTGTTCTTTTGCGAATGAGAGAGATGAGGTTGTAACTGACAGTGGGTTTAAATTGAGAATTGTTCTTTATTGAATATTGATCCTTACTCAGTTTGTGGGACGTGGATGTTTCAGAATCTCCACACAAGGCCTCCTGGTCCTCTCTAGCTCTTTCCAGGATGCTCCGCACATGTTCAGAATAGGGAGCTGAGGGAACGGATGTCGGGCACTCCACCACCCAGCGTGGCACTTGCCGTCCAATTCCAGGCTGTTTCTCCTGGAATGGGAGAAGAGGAGGGAAGCAATGATGGTGGAAGTGGGTGTCCCTGTTATTAATGCTGGAGAAGGTAAGGGTGAGGTGTCCGGAGGGAGTCTGACCACAGTGTTGTATCCATGCAGTGCTATTAGTATGCGGGGCTACTGTGTCAGTGACAGAAAAAGTGGGGGAGGGAAAGTGCTGAATGCAATTGTGAGAGTGGTCGTGCTTGAGCCTTATTTGGAGATAGAGTGTGAGCCTTGTTCGGGGGTAGGTGTTATAACAGATATACAGTGAGCAGAGAGAATACGATCACTCTTATCGTGACAGAGCGGGGAGGATGTTGATGCTTGTTCTGTATTCTGACCAATTTTTCAGATCATCTAAGCGTCGAGGTGAACCTCCCAAACGCCTTGTTCAAGTCTATCACTAATAACTTCTTAGACCCTGTCCCTCAGATTCCACAAATTCAGTTTGGGTGGATCTTAGAAATATCAAGACGAAGTAAACATTAGTGTGTTTCTATCGAGGCCAAAACTGTCGCACAAATTCTTTGCATCATATGCTCTGGAAATTGGATATGCAAGTATATGCAAGGGGAAACAATGGCATAGTGATATTATCGTTGGTATCTTAGCCCAGAGACCCAGGTAATGTTCTAAGTACTCGAGTTCGAATCCTGTCATGGCAGATGATGGAATTTGAATTCAATAAGTATCTGGAGTCAAGGGTTTATGATGACCAGGAATGCATTGTCAGTTGTTGGAAAAACCCATCTGGTTCACTAATGTCCTTTAGGGAAGGAAACTGCTGTCTTTCCCTGGTCTGGCCTGCATTTCACTCCAGACCCAAAGCAACGCTGTTGACTCTTAACTGCCCTCTGCTATGGGCATTAAATGCTGGTTATAAATTGGACACCCTCATCCTGTGAATGAGTAATAAATAATTGTGGATGCTGCAGTAATACTGGATGGTGTAAAGTTGCATCGAAACTGCGTAAACTAAGTTGTGAAAAATAAATTTCGTAAGTGTATATCAGGTAGTTGGAGAGTATGTTGTGAACCAAACTACAGAGCAGTTTATTCAGATTACTAACCGTGCGCTGAAGCAGCTTTGAGTAATTGTGACGCAATATAGAAATTTTGACCATTATAGTCAAAGAACGAGGAAGCCTGGAGGCTAGAGAGTAAAGTTAGTTCCAGTGAATTGGAAAAGTTAAATGTCATATTCAGTGAGAGACAAGCAATGATTGTTCGAGTCATAGGGTCCTACAGCACAAAGACATCCCCGTCGGCCCAAAGTGGTCCATTCGGAACAAAATGTTCATTCACACTAATCCCATTTCCCTGATATTGCCCGGTATCCTTCCAACCATTTCCTACCCAAGTATTTGTCCAAATGCCTGTTAAATATTGTTAATGTACGCACCTCATCCACTTCCACTGGCAGCTAATTCGATATGCGTACCACTCCGTGTGTAAATAAATTGCTCCTCGGGTTCCCTTTTATTCTTTCTCCTCTGATCTTTCGCTGATGCCCTCTAGTCCGGGATTTCCCAATCCTGGGGAAAAAAGACTGAGTCCATTCACTCTTTTCATGCCTCCCATGATCTTATACACTCTATCAGATCCCCATCAGTCTCATACACCCTAAAGTTAAAGATTTCTAGCTTGTCCAACCTCTCCTTAAAATCCAGACCATAGGGTCCTTGGCAACATCCGTGTAAATTTCTTGTGCACTCTTTCCAGTTTAATAACATCCTTGCGAGAGCAAAGTGAACAAAACTGAACATAATGCGACAAGTATGACCTCACCACCATCCTGTATAACTGCAACAGAGCTCCCCAACTTCGGTATTCAATGCCCAGACTGATGAAGGACAGTGTGACAAAAGCCTTATTCACTGCTCTATCTATCTCTGAATCAACTTTCAGCAAACCGTGCACCTGAATTCCAGGGACCGTCTGTTCCACTACAACCCTTAAGACCCAACCATTCACCATGAAGCCCCGACCTTGAATTGACTTTGCAAAATGCAAGATCTCACATTTATCACATATTCAACTCAATTTGCCATTTATTGGCGCATGTCCCAACTGATCAAGGTCCTGCTGCAATTTCTTATAACTTTCCTCAATATCCACAAGACCATATTATTTAGTGTCATCTACAATCTTACTAATCATGCCTTGTACATTCTAAATAAATCATTATACATAAAACAAGCAGCAATGGTCCCAGTACCGAACACTGAGGCACACCACTAGTGACAGGCCTCCAGTCCGACAAGAATCCTTTCCATTATTTCTCTCTGTTTTCTACAATCAAGACATTTTTTTATCTAATTTACCATGTTACCACTCCATTCCATGCAATCTACCCTTCCAGAGCAGCGTACCACGTAGTGACAGGCCTCCAGTCCGACAAGAATCCTTTCCATTATTTCTCTCTGTTTTCTACAATCAAGACATTTTTTTTATCTAATTTACCATGTTACCACTCCATTCCATGCAATCTACCATTCCAGAGCAGCGTACCACGTGAACCCTTATTGAAGGACTTATTAAAATCACTTGGACTACGTGTACCACCCTGCCTTCGTCAATGTTGCTGGTCACTTCATCAAAGAAAGCTAATAAATTGGTCAGCCATCATCTACCATACACAAAGGCGTGCTGACTGCTTCTAATCACACCCTGCCTTTCCAAATATATGTTGATCTTATCTCTCAGAATCTTCTTAACTACATTATCCACTACAGATGTCCGGTTTACTGGTCTATAGTTCCCAGGTTTTTCTTTGTACCCTTCTTGAATAAGGGTACAGCATTCCCTGTCCTCCAGTTATTTGTGCCCTCACCCATGGCCTGCGATGATGTAAAAAGATCTGCCAGGCCCGCACAATTTCTTCTCTATCCTCTTACAATGTTCTTGGATATATCTGGTTTATACAAATACTGCAAAGTCAGAAACAAAAGTCAATTTCGTTAAGGTAGAAACACCCAAGAGTGAGAAAGTGACTTAATGATGGTTAACATAGCAAATTAAAGATTATATTAATCATAAGAAGCGACTTCAGAGGAAATCCAGACATTGTGGTAACCTGAGAAATGTCAGAAATTTACAATCCAGAAAAGGAGGGACATGAAACTGATAAGGAAATCAAACAGCAAACATGCATGCTAACAAACTGGAACGCAAAGACTGCATTAATCTACGATGTATATTTCAATGGAAATAAAATAAAAGCATTGTCAAATGTAGAAATTTGTAATCGGGAGATGAGATTTTATTGTGGAGAACAGAGAAATGGCCGAGAAATTACCAGTTACATTGCATCTGTCTTCATGGAGGAAGAGCCAGAAAATCACCCAGAAATACCAAGTGATCATATCGGCCTTCTGGAGCTCAAGCCATAAATTCAATTCATATCAGTAACAAGATAGTACTTGAACATGTAGCTGGATTGAGCATTGCGAATTCTGACGAAACGGATGTAACTGGAAAGTTAAAGTTGTTTTCACCTTCAATTAAAGGAGTCAGAATATCGATGCAACAAAATGTTGAAGTAGTTTCATAGTGTATTGGTGAGACTGTACCTGGACTGTGTAACTGTCGTTCTCCAGATTCGACCCTCAGATGGCGAGATTATCTGATGCAGCAACTCGGCTGTTCTAAGGTTTCAAAGAATGAGAGGTGATCGCATTGAAATCCTGAACATTCACGAAACATGTGACAAGGTGGAAATAAACAGGATGTTTCTCTGGCTGTCTACTCTACATTTAAGGCAAAAAATGGCAGGATAAGGGACAGGTCATTTAAGACTGAAATAAGGTGTAAATTCTTCACTCGGAGAGGACTGACTAACACAATGGCATGGAAATCTGCTGGCAGGCAAGTTTAGGGAGAATCCCCAAGTATTCAACAAGTGCGTCAAGTGCAACAGAATAACCAGGGAATAAATAAGAGTCATTAGTGACTTGCCAAGTTGCATCTAGATCAACACTAGTGATAGGAGTCAGAGGGTAGTGGTAGAAGCCTGTTGGTGTGACTGGAGGCCGGTGTTTAATGGTGCGCCATAGGGATCAATGTTGTGTCCCTGATTATTTGTGATTCCCAGATGCCAGTGTTGGACTGGGGTGGACAAAGGTAAAAATCACATAACACCAGGTTTATTCCGAGGCATGAGCTTTCAAGCCTCACAACTACCTGATGAAGAAGCAGCGCTTTGAAAGCTAATGCCTCCGAATAAATCTGTTGGACTATAACCTGGTGTTGTGTGATCTTTAATCTTATTATTTGTGGTATTCATAAATGGTGTATCTGTGAATATGGACGAGAGGTGGGGAGAATGTAATAACTAAGTTTGTGTTTGATACGACAATTGACCGGGTGGTTGACAGTGAGGAGGCAGGTCTTATGTTACAGGAAGATACAGATGGACAGATCAGTAGCAGATGGAACGCAACCCTGATAAATAATAGGTGATGCACTTTCGAAGAAGGAAGCAGACAGCGGAGTGCTCAGTGAATGCCAGCACACTAGGGAGCTCAGAGGGACCTTCTCCACACATCCCTGAAAGTGACTGGACAGGTTAATACACAAGTTGAGAAAGCAAAGCGTAGCGTAAGCATAGCCTTTATTCATTGATGCACAGATTACAAGTACTATGCGGAACTTTGTTTAGGCCAAGATGAAATATTGTGTGTAGTTCTGGGAGGCACATTACAGGACGGATGTGATTGCACTGGAGGGGGTTCAGATGATATTCGCCAAGATGTTCCCTGGGATGGAGCCTATCAGCTATGGAGGGAGGCTGGATAAGCTTGTGTTGTTTAGTTTGGAGCAGAGAAGGCTGAGGAGGATGTGACTCAGAAGGAAACGATTATGAGGTACAAGGACAGGATGGATAGACAGCAGCTGTTCATTTTAGTCAGAGAGAGAACAAGTGGGAGCACATTCTTAAAGTGAATTGTTTGAGATTTCGAGAGGACTTGAGGATCGTTTTTTACCGAGAGGGTTTGGGGGTCTGGAATGTACAACCGGAGAGGGAGTTGTCACGGGTAACCTCAAAGCTGTTACAAAGTACTTGGACGACCTCTTAATATGTCATCACTTTCCCAGCTATGGCGCTCGTGGGGCTAATGTAGACCGTGCTGTTTTTCTGACGGCGCAGAGTCTATGCTTCTGTGAGCGCATGGTTGTGCAAGGTAAATAATTGAAAAGCTTAAGACAGGAATCGATGGGTGTCAGAACACTTTACACGCTCAAGGGTAATAAGAGTGAACTTGCAACAACTTCACAAAGTACGTCAATAGCAAAATTAAGGGGAAAAACGTGCAGGTTCTTTACAGTCTGAATCCAGAGAATGGAAATGGGAGAAAAGGGAAATGGCAGAACTATGCAGCAAATATTTAAGTAATGTTCTCACAGAAGAAAACAAAACAAAAATCAATCTTCCTCGCAATACTAGGAAGGTTTAATCTGGTGAGAGAGAAAAGGGGAATAGAATAAAATTAGCAAATAAACGTTATGGAGCAAGTTCTTTAACTGAGAGTAATGGACTGCGAAATAGGCAACCTAGATTTATCAAATGGGAATCATTTTTGAGAAACTAGCTTTCAGCAAAACTATGGAGAAGCAATCAATGCAATACGATTAGATTTTCAGAAAGATTTTTGATAAATCCCCAAGCCTACTATGCAAATTTGATGCGTATGGGACTGGGGCTAACAGAAGGGCATGGTTTTAGAACGGGAGAGCTAACAGGAAGCAGTGAGTAGGAATAAATCAATGTTTTATAGCAGAGGACTCGGGGATTCAGTGCTTGGGACTTGCTATTTCAAATACATACCAAACTTTTGTTAGAGGGAATCAAATGCAATATTTCCAATCCTGCTGATGGCACTAACCAATGTCGGATTGTGAATGGATGAGGAGGATGTTAAAAAACTCCAAGGTGACTGAGGCAAGTGGAGTGTCTGTGCAAATACGGGGCAATGAAGAACAATGTGGGTAGATGTGACGTTGTGCTCTTTGATGGGAAAAGAGAACGGCAGCCTACCATTTGAAAAAGTTGAAAATGTTACTCGAAAAGGGACTTATGCTTCTTTTTGTTTCATTCTTCACCGATCCCCGCCGTCCATACAGGGCAGTGAGTTCTGAAGCCCGAAGAAAATACAGGGAATGGCATTGGGACACTTCCTAGTGTACATAGACCCACCAGTTAGGCAGCTGTAACATTGAAAAGGATCTCGATCTCCCTGTATACTAGTCACTGAAAGTAACTTTTTGCAGGAACAGAAAGCAGTGAGGAAGATAAATGGTGTCTTGATCTTCATTGCAGGGGGACTTGAGTCCAGGCGTAAGGGTGTCTTAATGCAGCTGCACACGGCCTTCGTGAGACTCCATCTCGAACATTGTGCAGTATTGTATGCAGGTTTTGTCTCCTTACCTAATAAAGGACAAACCTGACATTGAGGGAGAGCAGCGAAGGATGACTAGACTGATCTCTGAGATGACAGGTTTGTTGTGGGAGCAGAGTTTGGGGCGACTGGGCTTGTATTCCATGGGCTTTAGGAAAATGAGTGGAGATCTCAGTGAAATATACAAAACTCTGACAGGGCGAGACAGATTAGAAGCAGGGATGATAATTTTGGAGCCATTTCAGAGACCATTGAACAGTTTATCACATGTCTGTGCGCCTGGAGTCACTTTTAGTCCAGACCAGGAAACCACTGGAGATTCACTTCTTGAAAGTACATTGGGAAAGCAAACAGCTGTTTACAATCCACATTGGCTTCAGGGTAAGTATTACTGGTACCTGATTTTAAATCTCGATATTATATTAATTGTTTTTAACTTACACCAGCTGCCAGAGCATTAGCCTGGTCTGGATTAGTAATCCAATGACATTTCCACAGCAGCAACATCTCTACATGGGGACCTATCTGAAACCACACTGCGCAGGTTATTTGTTTTGCTGCTTGACAGCTTTGTCAAAAAGAACTCTCACCAATTTGACTGTCGTGATGGGACTGAGGGGGAGGTAATTGGTCAGATTGTAATTATTCTCCGCTTAGGGGACTGGACATAGCTGAGTAATTTTCCACATTTCCAGGGAGATGGAGCTGGAACGAAACAGTTTCCCCAGGGATACGACTTGCTGTGCAGCACAACTCTTCCGTCCTATTGCAGGAATGGTGTCAGGGCCCACTGCCTTTCTCGTATCTATTGTGTTCATCTGTTTCTTCCTGTCAAGTGCAGTGAATCAAATTGATTGAAGGTTCGTATCTGTGATTTTGTGGGCATCATGACAAGGGTGAGATGAATCATTGACTCCTCTGGCTGAGGATGGAGCAGACACCACATCCTCGTCTTTTACACTGATGTGCAGGTCTGTTCCATTGTTTAGAATGGGGATGTTTGTGGATCCCCTACCTCCATCATTTGTTTAATCATCCATCATCATTTATGACTGAATGTGGCAGAACTGCGGAGTTTCAAACAGATCTTTTGTTCCAGTGTGATAGCTTTAATGGGTTAGCATGAGGTTTAAGTTCACATGGTTCTGACCCTGACACGTTCACCCACAGTCATTACTGAAACATAGATCGTTTTGATGATAATGGCAGACTGAGGAGATTATCACGGGCAAACAGCTGCAGGTTGTGGTGAAATGCTGTTCTGCTTCTCCTGCTGCTGTGGTCTACAGAACTGCATGAATACACAGCTTCGAGCTGCAATATTTGAAATGCAGTTCTGCTGTCTGTCCCTTCGTTCACATTGAGAACCATTCACCCATCAGCCCTGTACTCAGTGACCTACTCTGGTTTCTGATGTGGTAACACTTTCATTTTAAATTCTCATTCTTCTGAGGGTCTCTCCCCGGGTCATGCTTGCAATCTGACACATTCCGCAAAAGCATTTAACTGATTTTAATTCAATTGCTTAATTCATCTGCAGTTTTCCTTCAGTAATGCCATCTTCTGCGTTTGAGGTGAATGTATTTCCCTCTGTTTCTCTCCCTGACCATGATTAAGAGCTCTGTCGTGTCAGTGATGTCAGTCTTATGTAGTTTCAGAGCTAAAATTATCTCATTTGGTTTGATGCCTTATCACTCATGGCTGCCTTGTCCTCCCATGAGTATGTTTCAAGTTCTTGGGGTTGCATTTCTGGTATTATCTTCCGAATTATCCGCAGACTCCTCCCATTGCTGCTCCATGATCTTTCCTGCTCAGCTCCCCTTCCAATTAACTCCGGCCAGCTCCTCCTGCATGTCTTTGTTGTTACATTGCTCAATTATAATCACATTACATCAAGAAGAGAGCAATAGATATAAACAGAAAGAAGGAGTTTTGAGAGAAGGGACACGAAGAATAATTGGTGGATTTCTTAACTAGATATAAAGAGAGAACGAGAGAGGGGATATAGATGTGGACATAAGAAAAATGAGAAAACTAGATTATCGAAAGAGGTAGATGGACATCCCTCAATGTTTTGGCAATTCCTGTGTGTTGTGGTCCATGCACAGGACATGTACAACTGATTAATATGTTCAAATGCTGGGTCTGATGCCAGAATTTTTGTCTCCAATAATATCACAGACACGAGCTTTGGAAAGAATCCAGCAGGCCAACATATTTAATTCCCTGTAGAAAGGAGATAAACTGAAATGAGTTGGGATACCATAATCAAGATTTATAACACACATTCTGATCAGAATGAGAGACAAGTGTAAGGAATTCCAGAAAAGGGGGAACGTTGGGAGAAGGGGAACATATCACTTGAGGTGAGGATCAAATAATGTCTTTATGCTTTATGAATTTTATACATCATGTGCACCATTTTTCGTTAACTGTGTCTCTGTTGTTCATTCAGATTGTGTTGTACACATGTGAACAATCTTCCTTATCTGAACACACACTGGTTAAACAGTGTATATAAAATCATTTTTCCTCCATTTCAAACTGCCCTGTTATCGTACTACCAGGATATATTAACACCAACTGGCCAGCAAAAGACATGACCTACTATCATTAGTTTCCATACATACAAAGAAGGCCAGCACTTTGACTGGGAGTACACACATCCTATGACAGGCGAAACAAAGATACCCACGAAAATTCTTAGAGGCATAGCATTCTAACCAGAAGTACATTAACAAAACATTATTTTGGATTCTATCTACCTTCCCTTGAAAAAAGAACTGGAAATGACATCACCCAACTTAAGAAACC
>NW_025214218.1:0-1424 GCF_004010195.1 Chiloscyllium plagiosum | reverse complement strand
TTGAATGAACCAATGAGTTGCTGAAACGGGACATGAAAGGTTTACGTGAGCAATTAACGATGATTAATCCGCCAAAGTAACACCAATGATAACAATCAACAGATATGCCGATGCCATAGTCACCGGAGTGTGATTGAGACACCCTGGAGAAACCACGTTCACACCAGATGAGGATTGCAATCTTCATTACATCAGCTGCAAAAGGAAACCAAACAAAAGCTGGTAATCACCAGCAGTTTAAACAAACACAAAATGACTGACTTGCATCATATTTATGACAGGATTATGGCATTCGAACCCAATATTAGATTGGTTAGAATTATGCATTTGGAAGGATTTTGACATAATTTGAAAGCACAACATATGAAATACATTAGTCAAGATAAGCAAATTCAACAAATAACATGGAATAACACAAATCGAGTGTTTCCTTGAGCTTTTAAAAACATTTTCTTTGGGTTGACCCTGTTCCCTTGCAATGGGAAAATGAAGAAGAATCCTGAAAGAGATGTTTGGTCAATTAGCTGTGTGTATAAAGGGACGGCGGAAAAAGCAGCTGTAAATATTTTAAACGCAACAGACAAAAAATACAACAGTATCATCTGAAAATAGTGAACATTGAGCTGAACGAAAGTGTGATAAATGGCAAGCAGTCACGACCAAAAATGAGATTTAAAGCCATGTTAACAATGTGGCCACAAGAGATGGTCAGAGATTAGGAATCTCGGGGTAAGTACCTGTCACCACAAAGATTGCCTATCATCCACAAGTCAGGAATGTAATGGAATATTTTCCACTTCCCTGAGCTCCTGCCGCACACAAAATGCAGGCCAACAATCAAAACAAGGCAATCTGCTTGATATAAGTTCCACCTACCGCCTTACTTATCGACGTATAGATATACAGTGGCATTAGGGTGTTCTAGTACAAGAAATGTTACAGTAGGTCATCTGTAAAGGCTTTCAAAACCATTCCCTCAACAATCTAGAAGGATAAGCACAGTACAATCATGGGAATGCGATCAGCTATACATTCCTTTTTAGCCACATTGGACCATGACGTGGAATGGCATATGGCCTTTCCTTAACTGTTGCTTGATAAATTTCCAGAACCTCAATTCCGAACAGCACTGTGTGTCGCTACACCCCGCTGAGTGTAATAAGTCACGAAGGTGACTCATCATTCCCTTCATCATTCACTTCTGACTTCCGAAGTGTTGTCCAATTATCAGACACTTGCTTGTCGTCCAATACTGGTTAATCAGAAATTCCTTTCAACTATCTGTTGGCAAGCCTGAAACAACTGCATTCCGTCTCCACTACAAGCCTATTCCCTGTTTCCTGATTTCATCCTTCTGCCTGGCAAAACATTGACAGTAAGGTCATGTGGCCCCAAGCATGTTGCCACATTTGCTTTCAACGTGA
>NW_025214217.1:38224-40373 GCF_004010195.1 Chiloscyllium plagiosum | reverse complement strand
GTGGGCAAATATATGACAGATGGAAAGCAATGAGGTAGATGTGACATTGCACACTATGGTAGGAACAACAGAACGGCAGCTTAACATTTGAATCGGGGTTGGTTGAAAAAATATTAGTGTATCAAGGAACTTATGCTGAGTTTTTGTTTCCTTCTATGCAGACCTCTGAGCCCCATGCAGGACAGTGAGTTCTGAAACCAGAAGTTAATCCTGGGAATGGCATTGGCACGCTGACCAGTGTGCACAAACCCAACAAGTGGGCAGCTGTAACATTGAAAAGGATCTGTATCACCCTGTACACCAGTTACTGAAAGCAATATTTTAGGAACAGAAAGCAGTTCAGAAGGTAAATGGTGTGCTGGCCTTCATTTCAAAGAGATTTGCGTCCAGCTGTAAGCGTGTCTTACTGCACTTGTACAGGGCCTTGGTGAGACCCCATCTCCAACATTGTGCAGTATTGTGTGTAGTTTTGGTCTCCGTACCTGATAAAGGACAAATCTAACATTTCGGGAGTGCAATGAAGGATGACCACACTGATCTCTTGGATGACAGGCTTGTTGTTGGAGCAGAGTTTGGACCCCCTGAGTCTGTATTCCATGGAGTTTGGAGAAATGAGTGGAGATCTCCGTAAAATATATGAAACACTGACAGGGTGAGAAAGGTTGGAAGCAGAAAGATAATTCCCCTGGCTGGGACATCTAAAACAAAGAGCCATAGCATTGGCTACAGGTAGGCCACTCTGCATTTTGATGACAATAAATGCCTGCACACAGAGACTGGTGAACCTGGGGAATTCTCTTTCAGATCAGGCTGTGGAAGTCAAGGCACTGAATATAAATCAGGATTTCTACATACTGAAGTGATAGGGAGAGAGCAGTAGAATGGTGTGATGATAGAGGATCAGATATCATTACAGGTTGTCCTTCAATAACGCGGTAGCTGTGTTCCTGTGCAACACAGTGTTGTAGAAAATCATGCAATATTAATAATGGGGCCTATGGGAAAAAGAGCATATGGGGCGAACCCCACGAAATATCAGTAAAAATCAAAAATTAAAGTTAGTCTAACACGCACACTAGCACAGTCTAATTAAATCTTTAAATCATATGCTTTAATGAAATAGTACAGTAAATGTAAACTTTCACACGACCGTCACTGACTACAGCAGTGTACCTTTCACCACGCTCTTCACCAGAAAGTGCGCGGGGCTGACTGACCACGTGATGCCGACACGTGATTTCAGTTCTCCCCAAGATTCTTCCCCTGGTTTGAAATAAAGTTCCTTCTAAATTTAGACTACAGTTCAAAGTTTCAGGCTCCAGTTCAAAGCTTGCAGAGCTGATTATATTCCTGCTTTAGCTGAACATACTGAGGGTGCATTTTGGAGACAGAGGATCGTGGGAGGCTGGGTTTTGCTGTTCAGCTGGTGCCAGAGATGGAATCACGTCACAGTGAAAAGGAGCTTGCGTTATGAAAAAAGCTGCACAATTCACGAATTGTGCTGCAGTCAAATCGCGTTTAATAAACGTAAGTTTATCAGTGAATTGCCTGTATATTGAATGGAGGAGCGAAATTAATTGACTAAAGGTACTACAGCAGTTCTCATTTTATATGTCCCGGTGTTTAAACATGCTAAAGGATATGAACACTGTATGGGGAAACTGCATTGACGATGTTTTCTCTATGAACTAGAATGGGAAAGGCTTAATGTGTCTAATGGCCTACTCCTTTCCCGATGTTTCTGCGCAGTCTGTGGAAAAGGTCAGTAACTGCTGACACAAGCTCTCAAATATTAGGAAGGCAGCATCTGACTGGCGAAAGGACTGTGTTTCCGGTTCTCTTTTCCAAAACCAGTTGCCGGTTGTTCTATCTGGTTTTATCTTTTAAGACCTCGGAGCAGTTTGATATAATTGAATGCCTTGCTTGGCCATTTCAGAGACCATTGAAGAGTTCATCACATGTCTGTGTGTCTGGAGTCACTTTTAGGCCAGACCAGGAAAGCACGGGAGATTCACTTCCTGAAAGTACATTGGGGAAGCAAATTGATGTTTATAATCGACATTGCATTCAAAGTCATTATTGTGACACCAGACTTTACATCTGTATGTGTTATTAACTGTTTTTAACTTCCACTAGCTGACAGAGTATT
>NW_025214217.1:11713-31376 GCF_004010195.1 Chiloscyllium plagiosum | reverse complement strand
TTGCATCTTTATTTCCAATATCCACAGTTATTTGTTTAATTGAAAATTCGTGCTGTGCCTATTCATTTCTGGAGAAACTCAGCAGACCTGACAGCATATGCAGAGACAGAAAAGCAGAGTTAGCGTTTCTAGTCCAATGTGACACTTCTTCAGAACTGAAAAAGATTGGAAAATGGGCTTTTTAATCCCTTAACAGTGTTGGGGGATGGGTGACAGGGGAAAGAGTGTGTGGCAAAAGGAAAACGGGCTTTTAGCAGTGGTGAACGAGAAGATGATGCAAAATGGTTTAAATTAAGATGTGAATGGAGAAAAGGGCATCCCTCTATTGAGTGCAAGATAAAGAGGACACAAACACACAAGATCATAGGTAGACCAGGAAGGAGAATGTTGACAATGTGGTATTATATAGAACTGGCCAGTGATACACTTTCACTGCAGAGATCATCACCCCATTCAGACAAAGGAATTCAGGTGTTTGCCTTCTTATTTGCGCTCGTAACAATTTCATGCTGTCTTAGTATTGTAACATGCAGAAAAATAAATTACAGTATGAAGTTTGGTGCTGAGTGTTGTTTATCTGTCATTTTTAATATTATTTCGTATTTGCAGTGCTTATTATTAAATCGCTGTTCTTGAAGTTAGAATCAGATGGAGTGTAGGGGATTGGTAATATGAGGGAAATATTTCTAACACAAGGAACTGGTTGTTAACAGACAGATAACACTAAGGGTAGACAGGTCAGCAGTAATTCACAGCTGGTTTCAAAAGAAGTGGTCACAGAGTGACTGGTGTCACTGTGTAAAATATTCCATAATTCACGGATTACAGGAGTGTTCCAGCGAAACTGGAGACCCCCCAATGTGTTGCTTGTCTCCAAGAAAGTAGTGAGACAGAAAGCAGGAACCATATAGCCTAACCATTATTGCAGGGAATCTGCTAGAGTCTGTTATGAAGGAAGGGAATTCAAGATATTGATAAAAGCTTCACGCAAAGTAGGCATGGTCTTTTGAAAAGGAAACGATATTTTGTCTGTGAAATCAAGCAAAGTTTTTCTGGAGATCCCTGAGAATGTAACAAGCAAACTAGGTAAAGGGGAACAATTAGATACGAGGCTTTCCAGAGAGTTTCCACAAGGTATCACAAAATAAAGATTATTGCATAAGACAGGAGCTCAAAGTATGATGGATACGGTATTAGCATGGAATGATGGCTGATTAACACTTAGAAATCGGAGAGTCAGGATTAATGGATCTTTTTTATAAAATGTATCAACTGGAATACCACAAATATCAGTCCAATGGCATCAGTTATTTACAATCTATACTGATAGCCTGACGGCGGGAGCTAGGTGGAATAGAACATCCGAGTTTGTGTAAGACACTGAGAACTAAAAGGCAATCCGTTTTTAAATGAAAAGGATTCCCAAAAAAGGAACAGTGTGAAGGGATTGGCGTGTTCCTGTGTCTGAAAGATAAGGTCACCTTGCTGATGCAGAAAGTAACTACTTTGGTACATTCGGCGGGTTGCAGGGATGAAAGGGCTGAATTATTGAGAACATCTAAAATGGTGAGATGATTACTATTGTGGTTGAAATGAATGAGGGTGATATTACTGAAATGTGCAAGATACAGAGGAGGCTTTACATGGTAGATGTTGAGAATATGGTTCCACACCAGGGCAGAGTCTCGAATTCGGGGACCTAGATACAGAATAAGTGATATCGATTTCAAACTGAGATGCAAAAAAAAAGTCTTCTTTCAGAAGGTAGTGAATGGCTGGAATTCCCTCACCCATGAGTTATGGAGGCTGGGTCACTGAATGTATTTATAGACGGGGTAGATAGGTTTTTGACATATCTTTGAGTTGAGGGATACAAGGGGTTAGCAGAAAAGTGGAGTTGAGTCGTGGAGTAGATCAGCCATGTTCTTATTGAATGACAGGACAGACTTGAGGGGCCGAATTGCCTGCTCCTGCTCCTGTTTCTTATGTTCTCATGTTATTTCTTTGAACGGTAACTGTTTGTTTTCCTGGAAGTCGTGCTGTACAATGTTGTCTTCATGGAGAGCAGAGGATTTGTCTGAGTTAACCCTTGATAGGATATGAGGGCTGTATTCACAGTGAATCTGGGTCTGTAACATGACTCCCATCTGGATCAGAAGTTACAGAGAGGAAAAGACTGGAAAGTGGGATTGGGGGTGGGATCCCTTCATGTCTAGACTGGATTTTCCAAGTACATTTCCGAAACTACACCTAACTATCGGAGTGGCCTCGATCAAACGCTCTGTAACAGGTGCGAAGGGCTGATTGGAACATCAGAATGCAGGACTGAGGGACACGAGGGGGCCATTCGGCCCTTTGACACTTCTCCGTCAGTAAATAAGTTCGTGGCTCATCTCATTGTGGTCCCAGCCGCACTTTTGTCTCCATGCACCATTACCCCTGATTCACCTGCACGACATCAGTCTAAGTCAGCCTCTCCAAAATATAAAGATTCATCCATCACAAACCTCTGGGAAGAGAATTCTCAATGGAATGAAATCCCACTTTGTGAATTTCTCCTCATTCATGTTCTGACTGACGTTGGAGGGTGTCACTGTTCCCTTTTCTCGTCCCACTACTGCACTGCTCACACCAAATTTTAAACGCAGCCACGTTGGTGAAAAGGTCGACAATAAAGGTCTCAGTCAGAGTCAGATTCAGTGATAGGAACAAGTCAGATCACCGAAGGACCTGACCTCATTTCCAACCTCACACAGCTCTCTGTGTGGAGTTTGATCATTCTCCCCGTGTCTGTGTGGATGTCTTCCCCGTGCTCCAGTTTCCTCCCAATATCCAAAGATGTGCAGCCTAGGGTGGATTGGGCAGTCTAGATTTCCCATAGTGTCCAGGGATGCGTGGGTCAGTCATGGGAAATATTAAATTACATGGATCCACAAGAGAGACTATCCCGGCAGGCCCATTGTGTCAGTATGCTCCTGCCCCACTGAACTTATTTCCTCCTACCTTGATTCCATCCTTAGTCTTCTGGTTCACCCCGTATATTGATAGCTTTCAATTCGCACGCCCTGACCACCTTCTATTCACCATGGATGTGCAATCTCTTTACAGCACCATCCCACACCAAGGTGGCTTGAAAGCTCTTCGCTTATTTCTCGAAAAGAGGCCCAACAATCTCCATCCACCACCAGTCTCCTCCGCCTGGCTGAACTTGTTCTCTCTCTCAACATCTTCTCCTTCAACTCATCCCATTTTTTTCCAAATCAAAGGTGTAGCAATGGGTACCCGCATGGGTCCTAGCTATGCCTGCCTTTTCATGGGGTATGTGGAACATTTCTTGTTCCAGGCCTACCCACGTCCCCTCCCACTACTGCTTTATCGGTATATCCATGACTATTTCGGTGCGGCTTCATGCTCTCGTCCTGACCTGGAAAAAAATCATAAACTTCCCTTCCAGTTTCCATCCGTCCATCACCTTCACCTGGTCAATCTCCGACACCTTGCCTGACTTTCAGTGACTTTTGTGTCCCCATTTCCGGCAATAGTCTATCCACTAATATCCATTACAAGCCCACTGGCTCCCACAGCTAGCTGGACGACAGCTCTTCTCACCCTACATCCTTTAAAGACTCTATCCCTTTCTCTCAGCTCCTTCACCTTTGCCGCATTTGTTCCGATGAGGTCACTTTCCAAAGTGGTGCTCTTAATATGTGCTCCCTCTTCTCCAACCGTGGCTTCCCACGTATAGTTGTTGACAGGGCTATCGACAGTGTGCAGTCCATCTCCCACGTCCGGACCCTCACCCCCCTCTCCCTCCCCTCCCAGAACAAGCATAGGGTCCCTCTTGTTCTCACTTTTCACCCCACCAGCCTTCACGTGCTAAGAATAATCCTGCGCCATTTTCGCCAAATCGAGCACGATGCCACGACGAAACACATCTGCCCTTCCCTCCCCCGTCTGCATTCCACAGAGCTCGTTTCCTCCGGGACAACCTAGCCCACTCCTCCATCACACCTAACACCTCTCCCATCACACACGGCCCCTTCCCATGCAATCGCAGAAGGTGCAACACCTACCCTTTGCCTCTTCCATGCTCACCATCCAAGGCCCAAAGCACTCATTTCAGATTAAGCAGCGTTTCACTTGTACCTCTTTCAATTTGGACTATTGCATTCGTTGCTCCCAAAGTGGTCTCCTCTATATCGGAGAGACAAAACGCGACTGGGTGATCACTTTGCTGAGCACCTTTGGTCTGTACGCAGTCAGTTCCCGGACCTTCCCGCGGCTTGGCACTTCAACACGCAATCCGGCTCCCATGCCTACATGTCTGTCCTTGGCCCGCTGCAATGTTCCAGTGAAGCTCAACGCAAACTGGAGGAACAACATCTCATCTTCCGACGAGGCACGTTACAGCCTGCTGGTCTCAGCATTGAATTCATTGAGGAGAAAGTGAGGTCTGCAGATGCTGGAGATCAGAGCTGAAAATGTGTTGCTGGAAAAGCGCAGCAGGTCAGGCAGCATCCAGGGAACAGGAGAATCGGTGATAGGTTAGACTGGGTTGGGGGCGGAGAGGTCAGGAAGAAGATTGCAGGTTAGGAAGGCGGTGCTGAATTCGATGGATTTGACTGAGACAAGGTGGGGGGAGGGGAAATGAGGAAACTGGTGAAATCCGAGTTCATCCCTTGTGGTTGGAGGGTTTCTAGGCGGAAGATGAGGCGCTCTTCCTCCAACCGTCATGTTGTTGTGGTCTGGCAGTCCAAATACCTGCATATCCTTGGTGGAGTGGGAGGGGGAGTTGAAGTGTTGAGCCACAGGGTGGTTGGGTTATTTGGTCCGGGTGTCCCAGAGGTGTTCTCTGAAACGCTCCGCAAGTAGCCGGCTTGTCTCCCCAATGTAGAGGAGGCCACATCGGGTGCAGAGGATGCAATAGATGATGTGTGTGGAGGTGCAGGTGAATCTGTGGCGGATATGGAAGTTTCCTTTGGGGCCTTGGAGGGAGGTGAGGGGGGAGGTGTGGGCGCAAGTCTTGCACTTCCTGCGGTTGCAGGGGTAGGTGCCGCGACTCAACATTGAATTCAACAAGTCCAGATGATAATTCAATCTCGACCCCTCTGTCTTCATTCTGCTCCATAATTTTATTTCATCTTTTTAATTTTTTTTCACTGTTCTGTATCTCTTATTTCTTGATTGTTTCTCTTTCTCTCGCTCCCCACTCTCTCATCACCTTTGTTTTCTCCTCTTCTCCCTTTCCTACCCTTCTCCCTTGTTTTCCATTTTGCCTCTGCTTCACTTATCCCCCCATCCCCCAAATATTTTGTCACATTGCACTGGCTTCAGCCTTGGTCATCCACAGCTCCTAATCTCCCTATAATCTATCTATGCAGTGTCATTATTATCTCTTTATTGCTACATTTGCTTCTGGAGCCATGACTCATCTTCTCTTAGCCTTGTATAAATACCTCCCTATTTCTCCCTTTTTTTAGCTTTGACAAAGGGTCAGTTAGACTCGAAACGTCAGCTTTTTATTCTCTCCTTAAAGATGCTGCCAGACCGGTTGAGATTTTCCAGCATTTTCCCTTTTGGTTTCTCTCCCTTCCTGACTGTCTCCTGAAACAGTATCCAGGTAACTCTCTCCCTCCCTGATGTCTCACAATGTTTGATGCTCGGACTCCAACCGTTCAACTCTGACCTGGAGTTATTCCAGCAACCAACATTTCCTCCAGACATGGTCACGGGGATCTTAAACGGCATTTGCCAGCTCCCACATGATGCAGACACAGCACATCACCTGACACGCCATCCTAACTTTATTTAGCTAGTTCTGATTTTTTAAAAAATTGACTTTTTCTATCTATGCTTATGCAAGTTGTAAACAATAGAGTCACAGAGTCATCGAGATGTACAACATGGAAACAGACCCTTCTGTCCAACTCATCCAAGCTGACCAGATATACCAACCGAATCTAGTCCCACCTGCCAGCACCCGACCCATATCCCTCCACACCCTTCCAGATACCTTTTTAAATGTTGCAGATATACGCGCCTCCAACACATCCCCTGGCTGCTCATTCCATACACCACCCTCTGTGTGAAAACGTTGCCCCTTAGGTCACTTTTATATCTTTTCCCTCTCACCCTAAACCTACGCCCTCTAGTTCTGGAATCCCCACCTCAGGGAAATTATTTTGTCTATTAATCCAATCCATTCCCCTCATAATTTTATAAAACTTTATAAGGTCACCCCTCAGTCTCCGACACTCCAGGGAAAACAGCCCGAACCTATTCAACCTCTCCTTATAGCTCAAATCTTCCAACCCTGGCAACATCCTTGTAAATCTTTTCTGAATCATTCCAAGTTTCACAACATCTTTCCGATAGGAAGGAGTCCAGAATTGCACGCAATATTCCAACGGTGGCCTAACCATTGCCCTGTACAACCGCAACATGACCTCCCAACTCCTATATTCAATGCTCTGACCAATAAAAGAAAGCATACAAACACCTCCTTCACTGTCCTATCTACCTGTGACTCCATTTTCAAGGAGATATGAACCTGCACTACAAGGTCACTTTGTTCAGCAATACTCCATAGGACCTTACCATTAAGAAGATATGTCCTGCTAAGATTTGCTTTCCCAAAATGCAGCATCTCACATTTACCTAAACTAAACTTATCTGCCATTTCTCAGCCCACTGCTTCATTTGATCAAGTTCCTGTTGTAATCCGAGGTAACCTTCTTCCCTCTCCACTACTTTTTTGTGTCATCAGCAAACTAACTAACTATACCTTTTATGCTCACATCCAAATGTCTTAGCAAAATTCAATTTAATGCAGATTGATTTTTAGCAGTGTTCCTGTTAGGGAATCAAACCACAGACCTCCCTGGTCAAACCTGTTCATTATCTTTTGAAGGATTTCTGACAGAAATGTCACGCAGGACCGTTCCTTGATGAAACCATGCTGACTCAGCCCTATTTTAACATACACCTCCAACTAATCTGCAATCACATTGTTAATAATGAACTCTAAACCCTACTAATGTCCGATGTCAGGCTAACTGGCCTATGATTTCTTGTTTATGCCTTCCTTCTTTTCTTGCACACAAATTTTATATTGTGCATGTTCCAGTTCTTTGGGACTGTTCCTGACAACAGTTACTGCTAACAATTCACCAGCAGTATCTCCACAATCTCCTACGCTATTTCCTTCAGAACGTTTGGTTGTTATCATGCCAGCCTGTGTCATTTATCAATATTTAAACACTGCAGCTTCCCCAGTGCGTTCTCCTCAGGGTTGATCACTACACTCAACTTTTGCCCTCGACTCTCTTGAAGGTTTGGAATGCTCCTAGTGTCTATCATTGTGAGAATTGATGCAAAGAACCTGTTCAGTTCATCCTCCATTTCTTTGTTTTCCATTTCTCTGTAGCCAGCCTCATTTTCTAGTTCTCGAATGTTCACTTTTGCCTCTGGTCCTTTTATATATCTTATCAAACTCCCGCAGTCTCCTTTTCTAGAACGAACTAGCTTACATGTTTCAGTTCACCACTTCATTGTTTTTTAATTGTCTTCTGCTGCTATATAAAGGCTTCCCAATCTTACACAGACTGAGTGAGTGTATTACAGTGAATTGACTGATGGAAATAAGCACGTAAATATAATAAACGTATTGTCCATCATTGGGTGGCACAGCACTGCTGCCTCAGAGCACCAGGGACCTGGGTTCAATTCCAATCTGTGAAGTTAGTACAATCTCCCCCTGTCTGCATTGGAATCATTAACGTTTTTTGTCTCTCCACAGTGTGTATCTGTGTTAGTTTTGGGATTTTGCCATCGAAAGTATTTTGTGCTTTTGTTCAATTGAGAAATGCTCCAAATGCGACTGGTTTGTTGTAAAAGAGGCCAAGGTGCTCTGGCTCTCCTGGGTGTGTAGGAATCTTGCTAAGCCACTTGTGTGAGTGAAGTGTCCCTGGATACGAACTTCATCTCTCTCACTCCCTCAGTCCATTCGTTAATGCATGTAGCTTTTCCTTGTACCACCTCTGGAACTGCCCAGCACCCCAAGCTTGGTACTGGTTGCTTCCTATGCAGAACTGTGCACACAAAAACATTGGGCACTTTCAGACCCACTGGGGATGCTGCGTAAAGATTCTGCTATTGAAGGGAACAGCAAAGTTAAATTCCCATTGAACAGCAAAACAAAATAAAAAGGCTCGATGGCATCCATCTGCTCTGATACTTTCTCGTCTTTTGGACTAACTTCTGTTTATCCCTGTCCATCTGCTTTAGACGGCCCGTATGCATATGTGTCAAATAGGTTTGGTGGCGATGATAGATATCAGATCCTGTGGTCATTGGACCCATTCGGTGGTCTCCACTTTCCTGGTTAATGGGACACACTTAAGTTTTTATTATTAAATCTATCGATTTGTAAAAGAAGAAGACTTGCCAGAGATATGCTGAAGGATATTTGAATTTTGGAAAGACTGGGCTCTGCTACATGCAAGTGAGGTTAGAAATAGGAAGGTAGTAAATTAAATACATGACCAAAGGGCTGGTAGAGGAGGCCAGCCCTTCCGAAATGTGGATCATTGGGAGTTCCTGCTCGGTAGGATATACACAAGAAGGACAAGATGGACCTGAACTAGCAGCAATCTCCGATATTTAGATCATTGGGGACCTGCACAAGAAGTACGGGATGGACATGAACTGGTAGCAAAATCTTGGCAGGCAGGTTTGCTTTTGACACTCAGGAGTATTTAAACTGGTGTGGTCGCGGGGGCGGGGGGGGGGAGGTGGGATTTAGAGTGGGAACCAGAGCAGTTGGTTCACGATACAGTAACTGAGGAGGAATTGGAGACTTACACCAGTGCATCTAAGTCCAACAACCAACAGGCAGAGGGGACTGAACTCACTGGGACTGGCAAACTGAAGTTTGATTCGTTTAATGTGAGGAATCTGGCAGGTAAGAACTTGGAGCTTGGGTGAGTACATACAACTACAATGTAAATAATCCCGATATTTCATTGAGAGAGGGACAAGAGAGCAGTCAATTCAGTGGGTCCGGAGAGAGTTGCCGAATATGCAGCGAGTGGCTTGAGACAGTTGTTTAAAGTTAAATAATTATCCAGTACTTTATCGAAATCGGAAAGTGTGTGATGCAATGTACAGATTAAAATGATAAAGGAGGAAACTGGAATTGTCTGCTTATAATATTTTCTGTTTTACTGATCGTCTTTTGTAATCTCATGTCACCGGAAAATAGAAGCAGAGAATTAACATCAGGGAAAGTCAAACTAGATACCAGGTCAGGATCTGATGCATCGGGCATCCTTCAATGCAAGCATTATTATGGGTAAGCAGATGAATTTAGAGCCTGAATCTGTACATGGGACTACGATGTTGTAAATATTATAGGGACTTGGTTGAGTGAGGGACAGGACTGGTTGCTCAACTTTCCAGGGTTTTATTGTTTTCGATGAGATATTAGGGAAGGTAAAAGAGGGGGAGGAATTGCATTACTAATCAGGGAGGATATTACTTCTGCACTTAGACAGGGAGTACTGGGGGTTCATTTACTGAGGCAACATCAGTAGAGCGCAGAAATAAGATGGATTCAAGCACTGTGTTAGGATTATACTTTAGTCCCTCCAACAGCGACCGAGAGATTGAGGAAAAAATATGGAAACGTGCATTAAAAACAGAGTTACCACAGTGAGTTACTTTAACATCCCTAATATTGACTGGGAGTCCCTGTGAGCAAGAGGCTTAGACCGGGCAGAATTTGTTAAGTGCATCCAAGAGAGTTACTTGCAGCGATATGTGTATAGTCTAACAACAGGAGGGACCATACTGGACATTGAATTATAAATTGAGCCTGTCCTGGTGACTGACATTTCAGTGGGACAGCATGTTCGAAACAGTGATCACAACACCTTCAGTATTAAGATAGATCCTAACGTGGAATAAGTCAGGATCTTGTGGAAGTTACTAAATTGATTGAAGGCAAATTACATTAGCATCCGGTTGAAGTGAGGGAGTGTTAACTGGGAGGAGCTGCATGGGGGAACTGTTTATTAAATTGTGATTGCAAGACCATCTGGTGAATGTCCTCCCAACTGCTCCATTTTAAATCTATTTTCTTTGAACACCTATTTCGAGGACCCTGCATGTCAGAAAACAGTAAGAGATAATGGATGATTGTGCACTGTGTCCTTCGCAGGAACAGCTTGTCTCTCCAGGCTCCTAACGTCTTGATTGTGGGTCAGAGAAGCAGACAATGAATACAGCACAGATGGAGGCCGTTCAGCCATCCATAAGCCCTCCAACTGCACTATCTCAAAGGAGGGAGTGTCTGGAGATAGAGTGAGAGAGAGAGAGAGAACGAAACAGAAAGAAAGAATGTGAAGGGAGATAAACAGAGTGTATAGAAAGCGGAGCGACAGACTGAGTGAGAGGAGAGGGTATTAGACGAGAGTGAAGTTGGATAGATCAGGAATCAGCATGAGGAAAATAGACAGAAGATGGAAATTTTAGTTAGAACTTCCCCTGGAATGCAAGTCCTTTGTCTGGTGCCATGCCCTGTAATACTGGCTGTCATCTCAGATAATTTATCTCCAATAACATCACAGAGCTGATTAGCTTACAGTTAATTAAATAGACCAATAGATTGGTTCCAGGTGGATTAATTGAAATGGACTGTACCAACAGCAGCAGGAACGGATTATTGTTGTGGTTCTGTTTGCCGAGCTAGAGGTTTTTGCTGCAAACGTTTCGTCCCCTGGCTAGGCGACATCATCAGTGCTTGGGAGCCTCCTGCGAAGCGCTTCTTTGATGTTTCCTCCGTGGTCTGTCCCTGTCACTTCCGGTTGTCAGTTTCAGCTGTCCGCTGTAGTGGTTGACATATTGGGTCCAGGTCGATGTGTTTGTTGATGGAGTTTGTGGATGAATGCCATGCCTCTAGGAATTCCCTGGCTGTTCTCTGTCTGGCTTGCCCTATGATAGTAGTGTTGTACCAGTCGAATTCATGTTGCTTGTTGTCTGCGAAATATGACGAAGGGCAGTGGAAAACCAAACGATTTGGAAGCTCAGGTAGGCCAACGGAGGACATCAAAATAAAAATATGGAGGGAGTAGATTAAGTATAAGGGTAAGCTTGCCAGTAAAATAAAGGAAAATGAGAAGATTTTCTTTAGATATGGAACAGACAAAGGCGAGGCAAAGTGGATATTGGGCTGCTGGAAATGGCACAGGAGAGCCAGGAACGGGGAACAACGAAATGGCTGAGGACACGAATAAGTTGCCAAAAATTCAAGCGTGTGAAGGGGCAGAGCTGAGTATGTCACCCATCGCCAAGGCAGACGTGGTAGAAAAATACTGAATGGGCTGAATGTGGATAAATCACCTGGACCAGAAGAACTATACAACAGAACTCTCAGGGATAAAGCTAAGCGGTAGTGGAGGCATTCGTGATGATTTTCCAGGAATCATTAGAATTATGGAATATCCCAGAGTACTGGAAAAGGACTAGCGTAAAATCTCTGATTAACAATGGAATACGTCAGAAGACAGAAAAGTACAGACCAATTAGCCTAATCTCAGACGGTGGTAAGATCCTGCAATCGACCGGGAAGCCTGGGATTTCTGAATATTTGGAGGTGTATAGTAATATAGGGCAAACTCTGCATGGTTTCATCAAGGGAGTTCATGCCTGACACATCTGCTAGAATTCTTTGAGGAAGTAACGAGCAGCTTATACCAAAGACAGCCAATGCATGTTATCTACTTGGATCTCGAGAAGGCCTTTGCCAAGTGCCACACAGTAAGCTATTGATTGAGATAAGGGCCCATAGTGTAAGAGGCAAGCTGCTAGCATGGATAGAAGTTGGCTTTTTGGCAAAAAGCAGATAGTGGGGATAAAATTATCATTTTCAGGATGGCAGAAGGTGACAAAATGTGTTCCACAAGACTCAGTGTTGGGGCAACGTTTCACTCTGTACATTAATGGTCCAGAGGACGTTCTAGCTAAGTTTGCACACATTACAAAGATATGTAGAGAGACAGGTAGCACTGAGGATGTGGACAAGCTGCAGAAGGATTTGGACAACTTAGGAAATGGGAAAAGATGGTGCAGTTGGAGTAAAACATGTACTACTATGAGGTTATGCGCTTTGGTAGGAAGGATAGAGACGTGGAGGGCATTCTAGCTAAGTTTGCAGACATTACAAAGATATGTAGAGAGACAGGTAGCACTGAGGATGCGGACAAGCTGCAGAAGGAGTTGGACAGCTTAGTAGATGGGAAAAGATGGTGCAGTTGGAGTAAAACATGCACTACTATGAGGTTATGCACTTTGGTAGGAAGGAACGAGACGTGGAATATTTTCTAAACTGGGAAAAAAATTCAGAAGTCTGAAATGCAAAGAGACTTGTTGAGTTAATGCTTCGGAAAGCAAATACATTGAATGGATTTATTTCGAAAGAATTGAATATAAAAGCAGGGATGAACTTCGAAGACACTAAACGCTCTGATCAGGTCACAATTAGATTATTGTGTGCAGTTTTTGGCCCTTTATCTCAGCAAGGATGTACTGGCGCTAGAGCTGTTCAGAGGAAGTTCACCAGAATGGTCATAGGAATGAAAAGCTTAACATATGACGAATTCTTGAGGATTCTGAAATTTAGAAGAATGAGAAGGAATCTAATTGAAACTTACAGAGTACTGAATGACCTGGACAGAGTGGATTCTGTGACAATTTGTCCTTTGGTAGGGATCCGAGGTACAGCCACGGATTACAGGGAAAACCTATTTAGAACAGATATAAGGAGAAGCTTCTTCAGCCAGAGTATTGTAATTCTATGACATTCACTGCCACAGAAGGCTATGGAGGCCAGGTCATTGAGTACATTTAAGCCTGTGCAGGATAGGTTCTCGATTGTAAAGGGGATCAAGGGTTATGGGGACAATGAGGTTGAGAACCCTATCTGCTTTGATTGAATGTTGGAGCAGATTCGATTGGCTGAATGGCCCGGTTTCTACTTCTATGTCTTCTGCTCATATGGTCTCTGCTAATATTGGCTATCCTCAGTCCTTATTGTAGATTCTGGATTAGTGGTGCTGGAAGAGCACAGCAGTTCAGGCAACATCCAAGGAGCTTCGAAATCGACGTTTCAGGCAAAAGCCCTTCATCAGGAATGTGCCTAATGTGCCTGATTCCTGATGAATGGCTTTTGCCCGAAACGTCGATTTCGAAGATCCTTGGATGCTGCCTGAATTGCTGTGCTCTTCCAGCACCACTAATCCAGAATGTGGTTTCCAGCATCTGCAGTCATTGTTTTTACCTCATTGTAGATTTATACTTGAATCTGATCTTCATATGATTTATAAATAGGAACTTTCCAATACAGATTACTGGTCAATATCATGTTCGCTCACCCTCGTGTCTTCAGCCATGCCCCCCAAATCTGTCTGTTTTCTGCCTCCTCCCCAATGCGAGAAGCATACTTTATTTTAAGTCTAGTCAGTGATACTTCATCACAGTTGATTGACATCAAAAGTATCAACAGCATGACCCTCACCTTCCCTCTCTAATCCTGGAATAACAATCTGAATTGCATTTGTCAGGGATAATTGTCTGTTAAGATATCCATGCCGTCTGTCTGTTATAACCCTATGTTGTCTTAGGTACATTTTCTTCTCAGATCGAGTATCGACTATCAAAGTTGTCTCAATGTTTTATTGATATTGTAATGACTGATCACGAATTGCAGGTTGCATGTTTCCAATTATAAACAGAGGAACTTGTTGATGTTCTGACAATCCTCTGTCATTACTCCCATATCCAAATCAGATTGAATGATAACACACAAACAATCTACCATCTCCACAAATTCCTTCCTTCAGCCACCCTCATATATCCCACTCAGAATGTGTAAACTTTAAAAGTTATTTTCAAATTTAATAATAACATTATTAATAATATTTCATTGAAAGGGGTTAGCTGGAGCAATTTACTCAGTGAATAGGAATAATGTCCGTCTCCGTCGATTCTAAATGTCTCACTGGAGGATTGGCCTCTTCTTTAAATAAGGACTCGGTTCAATGTATTACCCCATAGTATGAGGGGGAGCATCGCTAACAGCACTAACAGGGATCAGCAGCTGCCGACAGAGAAGGAGGAGAGACCAGAATCTGACAACATTAGACTGGAATGTTCCTACATTGGACCAAAAACAGAACATTTGTCCGGAATGTTACAACAATGCATAAGAATCTGAGAACGTACGACTGGAATGTTCCAAGAATGGATCAGAATCTGAGAACAATAGACTGGAAAGTTCCAACAATGGACAGGGGTTTATTCTTGGGTCTTTACTATCTTTCTCAGCCTTGGATATCATGAGCATCACGGATCGAAGAAATCCTTTGGATTATACAAGGTGGCTATTATCCCATCCTCGCTATCGTTGGTGTTCCTAGTAAGTCATTCTCTTTGTCTATTAAACCGGGTTGAACTGCGTTTCTGCTCATGATAGCTAAATGTTGGAAAAGGGGAAGACAGTGTCTTCACTGCCAACTAAAGAATCCTTTCCTGATGAATTTTATAAAGTAAATTACTATTTATAAATTACTCACTGATATGCGTGAATGAATCAGACTGTTCTCAAACTCCATAATCCTTCTAGCCCTGCACCGGTCTACATTTCCACAAGCTTCCCACTCACAAATCCTGCCCAGTACCACCATTATGATGTGTCGGTCTACTCGTCAGCCTCAGTGTAACTTCTGAATAAACTTCAGAATTTGGGCCCTTGTGAAATCTGGATTAATCTGTTTCAAGTCCCTTCTAACCACATGTCCATTACAAAATAATTGCACTTGAGATGTTTAATTTGTACTCTCCATATAATCTATCAGACATGAAGATAGTGCATGGTGCTCAATCATTGACTCTAATCGAGAGGCACCGAATAATAACCTGTTGATGTCTCATGAAGCAAGTTGATGGAATTTAAATGAAACTATTATCATTTGTAATAAACAGAAGCCTATCTGCTTGCCTCACGTTCTTCAGAGAAGGCAATGGGTCATCCTGCCCTGGTCAGGTCTGTGCGTGAATGCAAATCCACAGCAATGTATTTTACTCTTTACTGTCCTCTGGAACATCTGAACCAGCCACTAAGTTCAAGATCGGCATTTGGACAAACGTATAAACGGAAAATGATTTGAGGCATATGGGCCAAATGCAAGCAGATTAGATGAGTTTAGTTTGGAAGACATGGTCGGCGTGGACAAGTTGGGCCAAAGGTTCTGTTTGTGCGCGATATGACTGTATTGTTGTGGTTCTGTTCGCCGTAATGGGAAATTGAGTTGCAGACGTTTCGTCCCCTGTTTAGGTGACATCCTCAGTGCTTGGGAGCCTCCTGTGAAGCGTTTCTGTGATGTTTCCTTGGACATTTATAGTGGTTTGTCTCTGCCACTTCCAGTTGTCAGTTCCAGCTATCCGCTGCAGTGGCCGATATATTGGGTCGAAGTCGATGTGAAAGTTGATAGAATCTGTGCATGAGTGCCATACCTCCAGGAATTCCCTGGTTGTTCTCTGTTTGGCTTGTCCTATAATATTTTCTTGTCCCAGTCGAACTCATGTTGTTTGTCACCTGCGTGTGTGTCTACTAAGGATAGCTGGTCGTGTCGTTTCCTGGCTCGTTGGTGTTCATGGATACGGATTGTTAGCTGTCTTCCTGTTTGTCCTTGTAGTGTTTTGTGCAGTCCTTGCATGGGATTTTGTACACTATGTTGGTTTTGCTCATGCTGGTGTGCTGCAGTGTGTTGTGGCCCTTTTGAACAGTGTCTTGATGCAACTTCTTTTGTGTGTGTTGGTATGGTTGCTTTCGAAGTTCAGACCTTGGTCTGTGTGTATGATTTTCCTATGTATTTTTGTGGCGAATTTTCCGTTCGGTGTTCTCTGTACCACCACATCTAGGAATGGGAGTAGGTTGTCCTTTTCTTCCTCTCGAGCGAATCTGATTACTGTGAGTATGGCGTTGATGATCCGGTGTGTGTTTTCTATTTCTGTGGTTTTAATGGTTACAAAGGTACCATCTGCATATCTGACCCAGAATTTGTGTTGAATTTGTGGTAAGACGGTTTGTTCTAATCTTTGCATTACAGCAAAACGGCCACAACACACTGCAGCACACCCGAACTGCAAAAAGTGGAAGAAGAACACCTCTACAATGTATTCGCCAAAAAGCAGATATCCCCGCAATTTCATCAACAGATGCCTAAGGGAAAGACAACGGAATGAGGATATTCCACTACCCAAAGGACTAACCACATTACCATACATCAAGAACATTTCTGAACTGACACCCAGACTACTACGACCACTAGGACTCATAACAGCACACAAACCAACAGCCACTCTTAGACAACAACTAACCAGGACAAAGGCCCCGAACCCAGCATGAGCAAAACCAACGTATTGTGCAAAATCCCATGCAAGGACTGCACAAAACAGAACATAGGACAAACAGGAAGACAGAAAACGATCCGTATCCATATACACCAACTAGCCACGAAACGATATGACCACCTATTTTTAGTTGCCACACACGCAGATGAATAGCAACATGAGCTCGACTGGGACAAGAAAATATTATAGGACAAGCCAAACAGAGAACAGCCAGGGAATTCCTAGAAGCACGGCACTCATCCACAGATTCTATCAAATTTCACATTGACCTGGACCCAATATAACACTGCAGCGGACAGCTGGAACTGACAACTGAAAGCCGCAGATGCAAATCACTATAAATGCCGGAGGAAAACTCGCAGAAGTGCTACACAGGAGGCTCCCAAGCACCGAGAATGTCACCTAGACAGGGGACGAAACGTCTGCAACACAATTCCCAGCTCGGCGAACAGAACCACAACAACGAGCACCCGAGCTACAAATCGTCTCACAAACTATGACTGTATGAATCTAGAAAGCGAGGGAGAAGGAAGAAAAGATATGATGTA
Organism: Chiloscyllium plagiosum; assembly: GCF_004010195.1. Lineage (NCBI taxonomy): Eukaryota > Metazoa > Chordata > Chondrichthyes > Orectolobiformes > Hemiscylliidae > Chiloscyllium > Chiloscyllium plagiosum. The sequence continues at coordinate 14,358 of NW_025214217.1, read as the reverse complement.
AGCAAATCGGCAAAAAATATAAAACAAGCATCACGAGCTTTTCCATGCATATGAAAAGAAAGTTGAAGATGAGTGTGTGACCTTAGACAGAAATGAAGTCAGGAAAGCATTTGAGGACATTTGGAGGGTGTAAGTGCAGAACTGGCTGGAGGGAGCAGGCTGATATTTTATGCCAGTATCTGACGTCATTCCTCACAGGGAAGGTACTGTAAGTATTTCAATGACACAGTCAAAATGGTACTTGGTGGAAAGTTCATGACCTGTCTCTATCAAAAGAAACCAGATTTTTAACGAACATATAAGACTACGGGTAGACAGGTCAGCAGTAATTCATGATTTCAAAAGATATGTTTACAGAGTGTTCCAGCGAAACTGGAGACACTCCAATGTGGCGACTGTCTTCAAGAAAGGAGGGAGGCTGAATGCAGAATCCATTTAGCCTAACAATTATTGCCGGATATCTTCTAGAGTCTGTTATTAAGGAAGGAATTACAGGGCATTTAGTAAAGCTTCACACAAGGGGATCGATATTTTACCTTGTAAAATCATGCAAAGTTTTTCTGGCGATCCCTGAGAATGTAATGGGCAGATTGATAAAGGGAGACTGGCAGACACGAGGCTTTCCAGAGATTTTCCACAAGTCATTACAATAAAAAGGTTCTTACACAAGACAAATGACATTTACATGGAATGGCGATTGGTTAACCCATAGAAATCGAAGAATCAGGATTCATCGATCTTTATGGTAAAGATATGTCGACTGGAGTACAAGTGTCAATCTGACGGCTTCAGTTATTTGCAACCTATACTGATAGCCTGACGTTGGGAGCTGAGCGCAATATACATCTGAATTTGTGGATGACACAGAGAATGAAAATGCAGGTTTTTACTTAATGCAGAGGACTCCCGAACGAAAGAGCAGCACAAAGTGATTGGCGGGTTCCTGTGTATGAAACATAACGTCAGCATGAAGGGCTCATGTCCGAAACGTCGATTCTCCTGCTCCTTGGATGCTGCCTGACCTGCTGCGCTTTTCCAGCAACACATTTTCAGCAGCAAGGAACTAGGTTTGTACATTACACGGATTCCTGGTATGACAGGGTTGAAGAGAGGACTCCCGGGCACGTGGTAGGTTTTTAGAGGCTCACATCAGTGACTCACTGCTCCCGGCAGACCCCTGGTGCAAGCTCCCGCCCTTCGAGTTGCTGCTGCCGCTGAAAAACAGAAAAACAGAAGCGAAACATATCTGAACTGCTACCAATGTCATTATATCGTTACTCAGATAAGGAGACAGAAAATAATCTCAGATGATTTTTATGTTTGTTTTCTCAGAGTAGTGAGCCTTTGTAAATCTCTTCCCCGCAGAGTATTGGAGGCACAGATATTGATTTTTTTTTTCAAGCACAGACAGAAGGTTCATAAATAACAACGAGGGAAGGATTATTAGGCAGGAATATGGAGTGTGGGTGAAATGCTGACAGGGGTACCAAATGATACTGCTTCAAAACATCCATAAATATAATGCAAAACAAAATTATAACATAGATAAAAAGTTAAAATGCAACAGTGACAGAATACAGTTCCAAAGGACCATGGGTCTGCTCTGTCATTAGAGAGAGACCACTCGTGGTGGTTTACTCTGAGGGTCACCACATGTCGAGTGATGGGGTGAGATTGAGAGAGTGTCCCCAACAGAGTAACCTCTGTCAGTGAGGGGAATTGAACCTGCGCTGTTAGCCTCCCACTGCATTACAAACCAGCCGTGTAGCCAACTGAGTGGGAGACAGTGTAACTGTTGCAGCCAGAAACAGTCACAGACAAAGGGCAAGAGAAGCTTTCATAATAAGGAAAAAGGTACAATTCAGATAATGGTCAGGGTAACAGTTGAGGATAAAAACGTTCTCTGCCAGAAATTGAATTCTATACCGAGACAATTGTTAGGAATCTGCATTTGGCTGAATACAATAAAGTGAGACAAGTGAATTAGCCAGGATTATTAATTATAATTTGGTATCGTTAACCATAAATAAGTGTGTATTTCTGATTGATCTATGGAAAATGTGCTTATCATTACGTCGAAGTATAAAGCGGATGGAATATATTGTTTGGAGAGTGTGTTCCCATTACAAATGCCCTTGAACAGGCGCTTGAAGATAATCGGGGTAAAAGTGCCCGAGTGTTGTCTGGTCAGTGACAGGAACCCAGGGGTTTGAATGACTGAAAATTCCTCTAGGAGAATGTGAGGTCTGCAGATGCTGGAGATCAGAGCTGAAAATGTGCTGCGCTTTTCCAGCAACACATTTTCAGCGCTGAAAATTCCTCTAACATGGAGATGAGAAAACCATCAGATCAGCTGCGGTCTTATTGAATGTTAGAACACATTTTAAGGGCTGAATGGCCTCATGATGGATTTGAAACGTATTTGATTTAAAAAGGGTACATCCCTACTCTTGGGGCACTGATATTTTCCTGAGAGATTGAATTATTTGGAACATTATCCCGAACAACCCATAATCAGCATTCTCCAGAATATTCTATCGCCATGTGGGAGTATTGAAAAGGCGAGAGAGCGAGGGAAAGGGAGAGAGGGAAGCTGCTGCATGTGATAGTGAGAGCTTTGGAGCATGAGCCTTGTTCGGGGGTAG
>NW_025214217.1:5617-11383 GCF_004010195.1 Chiloscyllium plagiosum | reverse complement strand
AAAAAAACAGAAGCGAAACATATCTGAACTGCTACCAATGTCATTATATCGTTACTCAGATAAGGAGACAGAAAATAATCTCAGATGATTTTTATGTTTGTTTTCTCAGAGTAGTGAGCCTTTGTAAATCTCTTCCCCGCAGAGTATTGGAGGCACAGATATTGATTTTTTTTTTTCAGGCACAGACAGAAGGTTCATAAATAACAACGAGGGAGGGATTATTAGGCAGGAATATGGAGTGTGGGTGAAATGCTGACAGGGGTACCAAATGATACTGCTTCAAAACATCCATAAATATAATGCAAAACAAAATTATAACATAGATAAAAAGTTAAAATGCAACAGTGACAGAATACAGTTCCAAAGGACCATGGGTCTGCTCTGTCATTAGAGAGAGACCACTCGTGGTGGTTTACTCTGAGGGTCACTACATGTCGAGTGATGGGGTGAGATTGAGAGAGTGTCCCCATCAGAGTAACCTCTGTCAGTGAGGGGAATTGAACCTGCGCTGTTAGCCTCCCACTGCATTACAAACCAGCCGTGTAGCCAACTGAGTGGGAGACAGTGTAACTGTTGCAGCCAGAAACAGTCACAGGCAAAGGGCAAGAGAAGCTTTCATATTAAGGAAAAAGGTACAATTCAGATAATGGTCAGGGTAACAGTTGAGGATAAAAACGTTCTCTGCCAGAATTGAATTCTATACCGAGACAATTGTTAAGAATCTGCATTTGGCTGAATACAATAAAGTGAGACAAGTGAATTAGCCAGGATTATTAATTATAATTTGGTATCGTTAACCATAAATTAATGTGTATTTCTGATTGATCTATGGAAAATGTGCTTATCATTACGTCGAAGTATAAAGCGGATGGAATATATTGTTTGGAGAGTGCGTTCCCATTGCAAATGCCCTTGAACAGGCGCTTGAAGATAATCGGGGTATAAGTGCCCGAGTGTTGTCTGGTCAGTGACAGGAACCCAGGGGTTTGAATGACTGAAAATTCCTCTAGGAGAAAGTGAGGTCTGCAGATGCTGGAGATCAGAGCTGAAAATGTGCTGCGCTTTTCCAGCAACACATTTTCAGCGCTGAAAATTCCTCTAACATGGAGATGAGAAAACCATCAGATCAGCTGCGGTCTTATTAAATGTTAGAACACATTTTAAGGGCTGAATGGCCTCATGATGGATTTGAAACGTATTTGATTTAAAAAACGTGCATCCCTACTCTTGGGGCACTGATATTTTCCTGAGAGATTCAATTGTTTGGAACATTATCCCGAACAACCCATAATCAGCATTCTCCAGAATATTCTAGCGCCATGTGGGAGTATTGAAAAGGCGAGAGAGCGAGGCGAAAGGGAGAGAGGAAAGCTGCTGCATGTGGTAGTGAGAGCTTTGGAGCATGAGCCTTGTTCGGGGGTAGATGCTAAACAGATATATACAGTGAGTGCGTGTGAGCAGAGAGAATACATTGAGCCGTATCCTGACAGAGCAGTGAAAGTTATTGATGCTTGTCCTGTATTGCTGGCCATTTCGTCAGACCGCAGATACTGCACTGAGCTCGGTGGTGATCTCAGACCATGCTCGGTGATTCTAGTTTTATGGCCCCTTCTGGGAAAAGAACAATCCTTTTCTGTACTACCTCATCAACGTGTCCCTGTCGACAAACCGTGGTGCAATTGCCCCTTATCTGGCATGCTCGGGGTAAACTGTGCAGGGCTGCTCCAAACAGAGAAAGCTAAACCATGTGCCCATTGGCCTTTCAAAGATGGCACCAGTGCCAGTGTTTCCGGAATAGCCAGGGGCATCTGGACGATGTTGAGTACCTCCAACAATGATGGCTGGGAGAATAGGAGTGTGATTTAATGAGAGGGACACCATGGAGTGGGGAGGGTAGCTAATGAGGTGAGTTCGATAAGATAGCATCAGGAAACTATTTCGGTCTCGTGCAGACAATTCTTCTGTCACACTCAGTGAAAATGGCACTGAGACAAATTATTGTTAGCTTCAGCCCAATGAGTCGAAGACTCTGCTGAGCGCACGCCGAGCTGCCAAGGTGAAGAACAAATGCTCATTCAGAACTCCATCATCTGAATTCACAGTGATATCCAGTTCACCCATCAGTCCAGGGAATACTGGCTAACGTGGCAAGATGCTGTTGAATTATCTTCACTTCAGCATTCTGAAACCTGTGGTCTTCCATTAAATTGTTTTTCAACCTCCCTTTCTCGTTTTCCCAAAGTCCTTTTGGTTTTTTGGTAATTAAACTGATTTCCCTACCATCTCTCCCTGGCAGGGATTTTCACACCCAGATCACCGCTTTGTCATGGCACAATTGAGATATGGAGCTTTAAATAGATGGGAGCTGCACATCCTGTCACTTCCAGTATGAGCTGCAAGTTTCCCCACACTGGGCAGGGATCTAATACAGTGTTACTGAACAATGTACTGGGGTGGGGTACACAGCTTTACATGCTGGGAGAGTAACTACTCCTGGTTTACAGATCAATGCACTGGGGTGATGTAAACAGCTCTCCATGCTGGGAGGGTAACTGCTCCTGGTTTACAAATCAATTCACTGCTATTCACTGTGCAGCTCCCCATACTGCACAGATACCTTATCCACGTTTATAGAACAAACCTACTTGTTTGCGCTGCACACTATCCCATGCTGGACTAAGTGTTTTGTCCATATTTCTGAATCAATGCACTGATGTGGTCTGTACTGTTCCCCATGTTGGACCGATAGGTAATGGATGAGTCAGATCTGCACCACCCAGATCACCGCTTTGTCATGGCACAATTGAGATATGGAGCTGTAAATAGATGGGAGCTGCACATCCTGTCACTTCCAGTATGGGCTGCAAGTTTCCCCACACTGGGCAGGGATCTAATACAGTGTTACTGAACAATGTACTGGGGTGGGGTACACAGCTTTACACGCTGGGAGAGTAACTACTCCTGGTTTACAGATCAATGCACTGGGGTGATGTAAACAGCTGTCCATGCTGGGAGGGTAACTGCTTCTGGTTTACAAATCAATTCACTGCTATTCACTGTGCAGCTCCCCATACTGCACAGATACCTTATCCACGTTTATAGAACAAGCCTACTTGTTTGCGCTGCACACTATCCCATGCTGGACTAAGTGTTTTGTCCATATTTCTGAATGAATGCACTGATGTGGTCTGTACTGTTCCCCATGTTGGACCGATAGGTAATGGATTAGTCCGATCTTCACAGTGTTCAATCCTGGACAGATTGCTGGGTTGGAATGAGACTGGTCTGCACAGTGCTCCGTGCTGAGCAGATAATTCATCTGGTCTTATAGTGTCTGGGCTGGATCCGCGAGGTGGATTGTGTATCCGACATAATTTCTGATAGAGCTATCACTCGTCCAACTCGTCCGCTGCCAAACTCCTTGTTTCTGCAAGATATTGTCCATTAGTAATTATCCAATTAAAACATGAAAATCTGTCCTTCTTGTCATGGCTCCAACCGACGCCTCTCACAATATATGAAGAAGGTAGTCGACCCGAACATTTCCTTATTTTAAAGGTAATTGTGTGATGCTGTGTTTCAGATGCAATTCATTTGGTCAAAATATTCAACATTAAGCAAGACACAACTTATTCAAACACTATGGACAAAATACAACAAAACAAGAAGAACTTGGAAAAACTTAATTCATTGGAAAATTCAACAGATTAATTGGTTATTTAATTACTTAATAGTAACTGCGACAATATTGTAACATCCTGGAAACACACACTTGTCAAAAAACAAATTCAGGAAACATATTGTCTCACATGCAGTTCTGCAATTCAGGTGGAACGAACATCAAGAGACATTACTGCGAGAAATCTCAGGGAGAGAGCGTTGCAGCCGGGAGAGATTTGCTTTCAACCCTGCTGATATCCCAGGAATAAATGAGGAAATGTAAAACTAAGAATCCTGGCTCTGTGAGAGTTTGACCATCATTCCACAGGACCAGGCCGCGGCTGCAAGGACCACAAGGAATTGACTATTTCTAAACTACCTATGCCACTGTAGTAGCATCTCAAAAATGCCTAACCCCACCTAAGCCCCTCAATGTTTGCAAGATAAATGTGAAAGTTAAATATTAATAATTAAAGCCAAAGGATGCAGCAGGTCTGTTGATCAGACACAGATGGCCTCGGGGGCCCAGCAATTCCTACCCAGCCAAAACACAGTAGAAACATCGAGCTTATGAAGAAAAAGCATCATCTCTCTCCCTCACATCTTACTTTACGAATGGAATGTGCCATTCACCCAATCGTCAACGATGTCAACATTCCACCCACACCAAGTTATGTCAGGGTTGTTGCAAAAGAGTTAGCTGGAGCTGTTTGTTCGGTGACTGTGATTGATGTCAGTTTGCATGGATCCTAACTGTGTCACTGGAGCTTTTCCTCTTCTATTAATAACGGGTTTCCTTCAACCTGGTATCTCATTGCATGAGCGGCAGTGACATCCTCTCGATGATTGGGATTAGCAGCTACAGAGAAAGGGAGAGGAAGACAATTTTAGAACAACAAACTGGAATGTTCCAACAATGAATCAGAATTAGGGAACATTAGACTAGAATATTCCAACAATGGATCAGTATCTGAATGCTTTAGACTGGAGTGTTCCAAGACTGGACAGGAGTTTATCCGATGGTCTTTACTTGCTTTCTCAGGATTGGGCATGGTTAGAGTTGCATATAGAAGCCGTACTGATGATTATTCAAGCTGGTTACTATCCCATATTCGTTATTATTGGTGTTCCCGGTAAGCCTATCTCTGTCAATTCTATAAACGATGTTGACGGTTATTGCTATTTCAGTTATGTATATTTAACATATGCATAAACCGTTATCTTCAGTTTCAGTCACAAACTCCACTTAATTTCCATCAATTTCAGATTCCTCACTCATAAAAATCTAAGAAAGAAGAAAATTCTTCAGATCCGTGGGTCTTCCCTTTTTCTTGAACTGCTTCTCTATATGTTCTCTGCCATCAAACCTGCCTACACCCACCTCCATAATAACCCCAGTCTCCACCTCTGCCTCAGTGCTGTTCTTGAATTAGCCGTCATCTGTCCCTTTGTTAACTTCAGCTTTTCCGGCTCCAGTTCTCTTCTGAGCTCTCGTCCAATTGCAAATAATTTGAACACATACTTGTTCTTGCTTCTCAAGCTATTTCATAATAGGGACCCCATGTCAGAGTAATGACTTCACTGGACGGGTCATTGAGAGGCACAGGTAATAACCTTAATGGCATTGTTTCAAATCCTATCACAGCCACTGACAGAACTTAAATTCGAATGACAAAAAATGGAATGAAATCCCATTTTATTAATGGCCACGATAAACCATTAGGATTTCTTTCATTATTTCACTTACAGCGTTTGGTAAAGAAACGAAGTGTGATTTCAGACGCACGACCACATGGTTGGCTCAATATTGTCTTGACAAATGACCTCACAGTCAAGGGCAGCTAGTGATGGACAACATATGCTGCCCTTGCCTGTGATGCTGACATCCCGTGAAACGACAACATTAAAGGTGAAATAAACTAATGAATGCTGGAGATTTGAAATAAAATGCTCCAGTGTGTGAAGATGTTGCAGAATCGCAGAGAATATGGCAGCCTCTGTCACAGGAAAACAGATAAAGTTTCAAGTCTAGTGACCCTACATCAACACTGAAAGCAACCGAGAAATAATATTATTTATATCACATAGTTGGATGAGTGAGGGGGA